>NC_044301.2:17195254-17495254 GCF_004027225.2 Strigops habroptila
AGTAACTAAGGTATAATACATAACTACTACTGCTACCACCAATAATAACAATGATAAGGGAAATTACAAGGGGAGAGGATACAATTGCTCACCACCCGATGACCCATACCCAGCCCATACCCAAGTAGCAGTCTGGGCCTTCTGGGTAACTCCCCGCAGTTTATATACTGGGCATGACGTGCCATGGTATGGAATACCCCTTTGGCTAGTTTGGGTCAGGTGTCCTGTCTCTGCTTCCTCCCAGCTTCCCCTCCTCCCTGGCAAAGCATGAGACTGAGAAAGTCCTTGGTCGGAGTAAACATTACTTAGCAACAACTGAAAACATTGGTGTTATCAGCATTGTTCCCAGGCTGAAAGTCAAAAACACAGCACTGCACCAGCTACTAAGAAGGAGAAAAATGACTGCTACAGCTGAACCCAGGACAATCAGAAAGCCTACAAGGCTGCTGGGGAGGGACTCTTCATTAGGGACTGTAGTGATAGGACAAGGGGAAACAGGTTCAAACTTAAACAGGGGAAGTGTAGGTTAGATATAAGGAATAAGTTCTTTACTATGAGGGTGGCGAGGCACTGGAATGGGTTGCCCAACGAAGTTGTGGATGTTCCACCCCTGGCATTGTTCAAGGCCAGTTTGGATGGAGTCTTGGGTGACATGGTTTAGTGCGAGATGTCCCTGCTCATAGCATGGGGGTTAGAACTAGATGATCTTAAGGTCTTTTCCAACCCTAAGTATTCTATGATTCTATGATTCTAAAGCAATGTCAGAATCATATAATCTAAGAAAGAGATTTCAGAAAGCAATCTCAAGTTCTCAGAAAGTGATCTCAGAAAGATCTCTCATAATCTAAGAATCTCGGAAAGTGATCTCAGAATCTCAGAAAGCCATCTCAGAAAGCCATCTCAGAAAGTGATATAACAATCTCAGAAAGCTATCTCAGAATATCACAAAGGGATTTCAGAAAGCTATCTCAGAAATAATCTCAGAATGTCAGAAAGATCTCAGAAAGCGATGTTAATTTTAGAAAGCGATCTCAGAAAGTGATTCCAGAATCCCAGAAAGCAATCTCAGAATCTCAGAGATCAATCTCTATAAAGCCATCTCATAATCTAAGTCTCAGAAAGCAATCTCAGAATTCAATCTTAGAAAGCCATCTCATAATTTTAGAAAGTGATCCCAGAAAGCAATCACAGAATCTCACAAAGTAATCTCAAAAAGCCATCTTAGAATTTCAGAACACAATCTCAAAAAGCAATATGAGAAAGTATTCTCAGAATCGCAGAAATCAATCTCAGAATCTCAGAAAGCAATATCAGAAAGACATCTCAGAATCTCAATAAGCAATCTCATAATCTTAGAGAGCAATCTCTATAAAGCCATCTCATAATCAACGAGTCTCAGAAAGCAATCTCAGAATTCCAGAATCCAGTTGGAGGCCTGTAGTCAGTGGTGTTCCCCAGGGATCAATACTGGGTCCGGTCTTATTCAACTTGTTTATCAATGACCTGGATGAAGAGCTAGAGAGTACCCTCAGCAAGTTTGCTGATGATATGAAGCTGGGGGGAGTGGCTGTTACACCTGAAGGCTGTTCTGCCATTCAGTGGGACCTTGATAGGCTGGAGAATTGGGCAGAGAGAAACCTCATGAGGTTCAACAAGGGCAAGTGTAGGGTACTGCACCTGCGGAGGAAGAACCCCAAGTACCAGTACAGGTTGGGAGCTGACCTACTAGAGAGCAGTTCAGCTGAGAAGGATCTGGGAGTATTAGTAGATGACAAGTTGACTAGGAGCCAGCAGTGTGCCCTTGCAGCCAGGAAGGCCAATAGTATCCTAGGGTGCATCAGGAGGAGTGTGGCCAGCAGGTCAAGGGAGGTGATCCTCCCCCTCTACTCGACCCTGGTGAGACCACATCTGAAATACTGTGTCCAGTTCTGGGCTCCTCAATACAAGAAAGACAAGGAGCTACTGTCGAAGGTGCAGTGGAGGGCCACAAGGATGATCAGGGGTCTGAAGCATCTCTCTTATGAGCAGAGATTGCAGGAGCTGGGCTTGTTTAGTCTAGAGAAGACTGAGAGGCGATCTCATTAATGCATATAAATATCTCAAAGGCGGATGCCAGGAGGATGGTGCCAGACTTTTCAGTGGTACCCAGCAACAGGATGAGGAGCAATGGCCATAAACTTAAGACACAAGAAGTTTCACCTCAACATGAGGAAGAACTTCTTTATGTTGAAGGTGGCAGAGCACTGGAACAGGCTGCCCAGGGAGGTTGTGGAGTCTCCCTCTCTGGAGACATTCAAGACCCACCTGGACATATTCCTGTGTAACCATCTCTAGGTGGCCCTGCCTTGGCGGGGAGGTTGGACTTGACCTCCAGAGGTCCCTTTCAACCCCAATGATTCTGTGATCCTGTGATCTCAGATTCTCTGAAAATGATCTCAGAATCTCTGAAAATTATCTCAGAATCTCTGAAATCAATCTCAGAAAGCAATTTCAGAATCTCAGAATCTCAAGAAGCCATCTCATAATCACAGAAAACAATCACAGAAAGCCATCTTTGAATCTCAGAAAGTGATCTCAGAATGTCAGGAAACCATCTCAGAAAGCCATCTCAGAATCTCAGAAAGCAATCTCAGGAAACCGTCTCAGAAAGCCATCTCGGAAACTCGGAAAGCGTTGTCAGAAAGCCATCTCATAATGTAAGAAACTAAGAAATCAATCTCAGAATGCAATCTCAGAATAACAGAATTTCAGAGTCTCAGGGTGCAATCTCAGAATATCACAAAGCCATCTAAGAAAGCCATCTGCTAAAGAGATCTCAGAACATTGAAAAGCAATCTCATAAAGCCATCCCTCAATCTCAGAAAGCGATCTCAAAAATCTCATAATCTCAGAAATCTATCTCAGAAATCGATCTCACAATCTTAGAAAGCCATTTAAGAAAGCAAACTCAGAATCACGGTAAGCAATCTCAGAATGTCAGAAATAAATCTCAGAATCTCAGAAACAGATCACAGAAAACAATCTCAGAATCTCAAAAAAGCTATCTCAGGGAGCCATCTCAGAATCACAGAAAGCCATCTCAGAAAGCCATCTCAGAATCTCTGAAAGTAATCTCAGAAAGCCATCTCAGAATCTCTGAAAGCAGTCTCAGAAATATGATCTCACAAATTGAGATTTTAAACTTAAACAGGGGAAGTTCAGCTTAGGTATAAGGAAGAAGTTCCTTACTGTGAGGGTGGTGAGGCACTGGAACAGGTTGCCCAAAGAAATGGTGAATGCTCCATCCCTGGCAGTGTTCAAGGCCAGGTAGGATAGGGCCTTGGGCAACATGGTCTAGTGTGAGGTGTCCCTGCCCATGGCAGGGGGGTTGGAACTAGATGATCTTAAGGTCCTTTCCAACCCTAACCAGTCTATGATTCCATGATTCTATGAAAGCGATCTCAGAATTACAGATTCTCAGAATCTCAGGAAGCGATCTCAGAATCTAAGAATGCCATCTCAGTAAGCCATTTGGGAAAAGGATCTCACAATCTCAAAAAGATATCTCAGAAAGCCATATATGAAACTCAGAAAGCAATCTCAGAACATCGTAATCTCAGAAAGAGATCTCAGAATCTCAGAACACAATCTCTGGAAGCGATCTCAGAAAGCCATCTCAGAATCTGTGAAAACAATCTCAGAATCTCAGAAACCAATCTCAGAAAGTGATTTCAGAATCTCAAAAAGCGATCTCAGAAAGCAGTGTCAGAAAGTAATCATGGAATCTAAGAAAATGGTCACACAATCCCAGAAAGTGTTCTCAGAAAGTGATCTCAGCATCTCAGAAATTGATCTAAGAAAGTCATGTCAGAATCTGTAAATCTCAGAATATCAGAAAGCCATCTCATAAAACAATCTCAGAATCATAGAATCTCAGAAAGTTATCTCAGAAAGCCATGTCAGAATCTCAGAAAGTGATCTCAGGAAGTGATCTCAGAATTACAGAATATCAGAATCTCAAACAGCAATCTGAGAGCCATCTATGAAACTCAGAAAGTGATCTCAGAATCTCAGAACACAATCTCTGAAAGTGATCACAGAATCTCAGAATCACAGAAATCTATGTAGGAAAGAGATGTCACAGTCTCAGAAAGTGATCAGAAAATCTCAGAAAGCGATCTCAGAATCTTTGGAAGTGATCTCAGAATCTCAGAGAGTGATCTTGGAAAGCAATCACGGAACCTGAGAGTCACAGAAAGCAATGTCAGAAAGTGATCTCAGAATCTCATAAAGATATCTCAGAAAGCGATATAATCTCTGAAAGTGATCTCAGGAAGTGATATAAGAAAGTGATCTCAGGAAGTGATATAAGAAAGCGATCTTTGAAAGCAATCTCAGAATCACAGAATCTCAGAATCTCAGAAAGCAGGTCAAAGGACCTTGCCATTGCAGGGAGCGAACGCATGACCTCACTGTTGCAGAGAGTGAATGCACGACCTTGTCATTGCTGGACCTTGCTGTCACAGGATCTAGCCATCGCAGGACCTAGCTGTTGCAGAGTACTGCAACGTCATCTACTATTACTACGTCACCATTGTAGGGAGCGATTGCAGGACCTCACCGTTGCCGGACCTCGCCATTGCCGGACCTCGCCATTGCCAGAAGCAATTCCAGGACCTCCTCGCCATTGCAGGACCTTGCCATTGCAGTTAGCAACCACAGGACCTCCTTGCCATCACAGGAAGCAATTGCAGGACCTTGCTTTTTCAGGATCTCACTTTTTCAGGACCTCACTTTTTCAGGACCTCCCTTTTTCAGGACCTCCTTGCCATCACAGGAAGTAATCACAGGACCTCCTCGCATTTGCAGTACCTCCGCAGTACCATTGCAGGACCACCTCGCTATCACAGGGAGTGACCGCAGGACCTTGCCGTAGCAGGACCTCGCCATAGCAGGACCTCACTGTCACAGGGACCAACCGCAGTACCTTGCTGTCACAGGAAGCGATTGCAGGACCTCACCATTGCAGGAAGAAATCAAAGGACCTCCTCATCATTGCTGTTACCTCACTATTGCAGGACCTCCTCGCTGTCGCAGGACCTTGCCATCATGATAAGCAAACACAGGGCCTTGCCGTTTCAGGGCCTTGCTGTTTCAGGACCTCACCATCACATGACCTCGCCATTGCAGGAAATGATCACAGGACCTTGGTTTTGCAGGACCTCGGTTTTGCAGGACCTCCTTGCCATTGCAGGAAGCAATCACATGACCTCCTTGCCATTGCAGGGCCTCCTTGCCATTGCAGGACCACCCACCTCACCATAGCAGGAAGCAGTCGCAGGACCTCCTCATTGCAGGAAGAGATCGCAGAACCTCCACATTGCAGGGAGTGACTGCAGGACCTCACTGTCTCAGAGAGCGACTGCAAGACCTTGCCCTTGAAGGACCTCACCATCAAAGGAAGTTGACATCACGGGGAGCAATTGCAGGACCTTACCATTGTACAACCTTGCCATCTCAGGACCTGGCCGTCGCAGGACCTCGCTATCGCAGGAACTGGTTGAAGAACCTCACCGTCACAGGGAGTGAAGAACCTCCCTGTCACAGTACCTTGTCAACACAGGGAGCAACAAGACTTCACCATAGCAGGACCTTGCTGTCACAGGGAGCAACTGCAGGACCTCATTGTAGCAGGATCTCACCGTCACAGGGAGCGACCGCATGACCTTGCCGTTGTAGGATCTCTCTGTTGCAAGGAAAGATAGCACAATCTCTCCATCGCAGGGAGCAACTACAGGACCTAGATGTCATGCAAACTCGCCATTGCAGTGTGTGATCACAGGCCATTGGCACTGCAGGAATAGATCACAGGACCTTGCCGTGGAAGGGAGCAATCGAAGAACCTCGCCATCACATGAATTCACCATCGCAGGGAGCGATTGCAGGACTTCACTGTTGCAGGACCTCGCTGTCACAGGGAGCAACCGCAAGACTTCGCCAATGCAGAACCTCACCATTGCAGGACCTGGTCGTTGCATGACCTTGCTGTCACAGGGAGTGATCAAAGAACCTCACCATCGCAGGACCTCACCATTGCAGGAAGCAATCACAGGACCTTGCCATCGCAGGAAGTGATCACAGGACCTCGCCTTTGAAAAATGCCATCGCTGGACATCTCCGTTGCCAGTAATGACTGCACAACCTTGCTGTTGCCAAACCTTGCCATCACTGGGAGCAATTCCAGGACCTCCTCGCCATCGGTGGACCTCACCATAGCAAGAAGTGACTGTGGAGCCTCACCTTTGCAGGACTTTGCCATCGCAGGAAGCGATTGCAGGACCTTGCCGTCGCAGGACCTCGCCATTGCAGGTCACCGTTGCAGGAAGCAATCACAGGACCTTGCTTTCATAGGATCTCCCTGTCATCACAGGACCACCTCGCCATCGCAGGAAGTGATCGCAGAAACTCACCATTGCAGGGAGCAAAGCACGACCTTGCCATCGCAGGGAGCAAATGCATGACCTTGTTGTCATAACAACTTGCCCTTGCAGGACCTGGCCGCCACAACTGTAGGGCCTCACCTTTGCAGGAACTCACTGTTGCAGGGAGCGACAGCAGGACCTCCTCGCCATAGCAGGACCTCACCATCAAAGGAAGTGATCACAAGACCTCCTTGCCATATCAGGACCTTGCGATCACAGGACCATCTCAACATTGTAATAAGCAAATGCAGGACCTGCTCACTGTCGATGTATTTCACTGTTGCCAGAGCTACTGGGAGCGACCGCATGACCTCGCTGTCACTGGACCTCACCATCGCATTAGTAGAACCTTGCTGTCACAGGGAGCAAAGGCAAGACATCACCTTTGCAGGAACTCACTGTTGCAGGGAGCGACCACAGAACCTCACTGTCACTGGACCTCACCATCGCCGTAGTAGAACCTTGCTGTCACAGGGAGCAAAGGCAAGACATCACCTTTGCAGGAACTCACTGTTGCAGGGAGTGACCACAGAACCTCCTCACCATAGCAGGACCTCACCATGAAATGAAGCAATCGCAAGACCTCCTCGACATCTCAGGACCTTGTGATTGCAGGACCTCCTCGACATTGCAGGGACCTTGCTGTAGCAGAATATTGCCATCGCAGGGAGCAACCACAGGACCTCACCTTTGCAGGATCTTGCTGCCGCCAGGAGTGACTGCACGACCTCACTGTTGCTGGACCTTGCCATCACTGGAAGCAACTGCAGGACCTCAACATCACAGGGAGAGACCACAGGACCTCGCCGTAGCAGGACCTCACCATCACAGGACCTTGGCGTTGCAGGGAGTGACTGCAGGACCTCCTCGCCATCACAGGACCTCGCAATTGCAGGACTTCCTCACCATTGCAGGACCGCACGATCGCAGGACCTCCTTGCCATCACCGTATTTCACTGTGGCCGGGCCTCGCTGTCACTGGAAGCAACCACAGGTCCTCCTCACCTTTGCAGGACCTTGTTGTCACAGGGAGTGACTGCAGGACCTCGCCACCACAGGAAGTGATTGCAGGAACTCGCCGTTGTAGGGAGTGATGCACGACCTTGTCGTTGTAACAACTCACCATCGCAGGACCTGGCTGCTGCAGGGAGTGACCATAGGGCCTTGCCATAGCAGAACCTTGCTGTCACAGGGAGCAACCACAGGTCCTTCTCACCATTGCAGGACCTTGCGATTGCAGGACCTCCTCGCTATCTCAGGACCTCGTGATAGCAGGACCTCCTTGCCATCACAAGAAGGAATCGCAGGATCTCCTCACTGTCACAGGACCTCGCCATCACGGGGAATGACCACAGGACCTCACCATCACAGGGAGTGATCGCAGGATCTTGTTGAATAACCTTGCCGTATGTCCTGGGTTCAGTAGGGAGCAATCTCAGAGCTTTGCTGTTGCAGGACTTTGCTGTTGCAGGGAGTGACACCCCCCCCCCCAGGACCTCGCTGTCGTAGGGAGCGACAGCAGGACCTTGCTGTCACAGGACCTCACCATCTCAGGGCGCAACTACAGGACCTTGTTGCCATAGCAGGACCTCGCCATCAAAGGAAGCGATCATAGGACCTCCTCGCTGTCACCAGATTTCACTATCACCGGACCTCACAGCCGCTGGGAGCTATTCCAGGACCTCCTCGCCCTTGCAGGACCCCACCATCGCAGGACCTTGCTGTCGTGGGGAGCAACTGCAGGACATCCTCACCATCACCAGACACTACCACAGGACCTCCTCACCATCATCGGACCTTGCTGTGGCAAGAAGCCACCGTGGGGCCTTGCCTTTGCAGGACCTTGCCATCACAGGGAGCAACCGCAGGACCTCACCATCGCCAGACCTGTCTGTTGCCAGACCTTGTCATCGTGAAAAGCCATCACAGGTCCTCACCTTTGCAGGACCTTGCCATCCCAGGGAGTGACTGCACAACCTCACCATCGCAGGACCTTGCTGTCTCAGGACCATGCCATCACAGGACATAGCCATCGCAGGACCTCACCATCACAGAGAGTGGTTGAAGAACCCTGCCTTCGCGGGGAGGGGTCGCAGGACCTTGCCATTGCACAGCCTCACCATCACAGGTTGGAGAACATCCTCCTTGACATCACAAGAAGCGATCGCAGTACCTCCTCACCATCACCAGATTTTGCTATCACCCGACCTCATGGACGCTGGGAGTGACCACAGGATGTCACTGTCACTGGACCTCGCCATTGCTGGAAGAGACTGCAGGACCTCCTCACCATCGCCAGACCTCACCATCGCCAGGAACGACCACACAACCCCACTGTCATAGGAAGTGATTGCAGGACCTCGCTGTCACAGGGAGCAATCACAGGAACTTGCCATTGTACAACCTCGCTGTCGCAGGGAGCAAATGCAGGACCTCACCATAGCAGAACCTTTCCATCACAAGGATCAACTGCAGGACCTTGCTTTGGAGGACCTTACCATTGCAGGGAGCAATCGCACAACCTCACCATAGCAGAACCTTGCTGTCACAGGACCTCAGCATCGCAGGGAGTAACCACAGGACCTCCTCGTCATTGCAGGACCTCGTGATCGCAGGACCTCGTGATCGCAGGACCTCATCAACATTGCAAGAAAAGATCTCAAGACCTCCTCACCATCACAAAAAGTGATCACAGAACCTCCCTGCCATCTCTGGACCTCACAGTTGACAGGAGCGACCACAGGACCTAGCTGTCACACAACCTCACCATCTCAAGGAGTGATCAAAGAACCTCGCCATCACAGGAAGCGATTGCAGGATCTTGCTGTAGCAGGACTGCACCATCTCAGGACTTTGGCATTGCAGGGAGTGACCAAAGGACCTCCCAATTACATGGAGTGTCCACAGGACCTTGCTATCGCAGGGAGTGACCATGTGATCTTGCTGTCGCAGGACCTTTCCATCACAGGACCTGGCTGTTGCAATACTTCACCGTTGCAGGGAGCAACTACAGGACCTCGCTGTTGCAGGGAGCAAACACATGACCTTGTAATCTCAACACCTCGCTATTGCACGATTTTGCAGCTGTGGGGAGAGACTGCAGGACCTCGACTTTACAGAACCTTGCTGTCACAGGGAGAGCCTGCAGGACCTCGCCGTTGCAGAACCTCACCATATCAGGGAGCAACAGCACCATCTCACCCTCACACGGAGTGATTTAAGGGCCTCACCATCACAGGACCTTGCCATTGTAGGGAGCGATCGTAGGACCTCGATGTTGAACAACCTTGCCATTGTAGGGAGCGATCGTAGGACCTCGATGTTGAACAACCTTGCCATAGTAGGGAGTGATGTTGGGGCCTTGCTGTTGCAGGGAATTACCACAGGACCTTGCCATTGCAGGGAATTACCACAGGACCTTGCCATTGCAGGGAACGACCGCAGGACCTCACTGTAAAAGGACCTCACTGTTGCTGGACCTCAGCATTGTAGGGAGTGACCACAGGACCTCATTGCCATAGCAGGACCTCACCATCAAAGGAAGCAATCACAGGACCTCCTCGTCATCACAGGACCTCACGATTGCAGGACCTCATCACTGTTACCAGACCTCGCCTTTGAAGGACCTTGTTGTTGCAGGGAGCTATCACAGGACCTCGCCATCACAAGAAGCAATTGCAGGACCTCGCCGTCGCATAACCTGGCCAAATTTTGCTGTCGCTGGACTTCACCACCAGGAGCATGACCTCACCATCGCTGGACCTTGCCATTGCCAGACCTCACCGTTACCGGGAGCAACCACACGACCTTGCCATTACTGGACCTTGCCATTGCCGGGAGCGATTCCTGCACCAACTTGCCATCGCCAGACCTTGCTGTCACCGGAAGAGATTCCAGGACCTCTTCGCCCTCGCAAGACCTCCCTGTCGCAGGACCTCCCTGTCACAGGACCTCAGTGTCATAGGGAGTGACTGCACGACCTAGCCATCACAGGACCTCACAAACACAGGACCTCGACGTCACACAACCTTGCCGTCACAGGGAGCAACCGCAGGACCTCGCTGTCACAGGGAGCAACAGCAGGACCTTCTCACTATTGCAGGACCAGATGATTTCAGGACCTCCTCGCCATCACTGGACCTTGCCGTCTCCAGGAGCGATTCCAGGACATCCTTGCCATCGCAGGACCTCGCTGTTGCAAGAATCAACCACAGGGCCTAACCTTTGCAGGACCTTGACATCGCAGGGTGCAACCACAGGACTTTGCTATCACAGGAAGCAATTGCAGGACCTCACCATCACCGGAAGCGATTCCAGGACATCCTTGCCATTGCAGCACTTCGCTGTCACAGAGAGTGACCACAGGACCTTGCTGTTGCAGGACCTTGCTGTTGCCAGGAGTGACTGCATGAACTCGCCTTCTCAGGGAGTGAATGCACCACCTTGTCGTCGCAGGACCTCTCTGTCTCAGGACCTCTCTGTCTCAGGACCTAGCCGCCGAAGGGAGCAACCACAGAGCCTCGCCTTTGCAGGACCTCACTGTTGCAGGGAGTGACCATGGGACCTTGCTGTCACAGGACCTCGCAGTCGCAGGACCTCACAGTTTCAGGGAGAAATAGCAGGACCTCTTTGCCATAGCAGGACCTTGCCATCAAACGAAGCGATCCCACGACCTCGCCATTGCAGGAACTCACGATCACAGGACCTCCTTGACATTGCAAGAAGCTATCAATCACAGGACCTCTTAAGTATCACAAGAAGTGATCGCAGGACCTCTTCGTCTTTGGGACCTTGCCATCATAGGGAGCGACTGCAGAACCTCCTTGCTGTCATGGGAAGCTATCGCAGGAGATTGCTGTCATGGGAAGCAATCACATTACCTCGCCGTTGCAGGGAGTGTCTGTGGGACTTTGCTATTGAGGGGAGTGTCTGCAGGGCATCGCCTCCACTGGGCCTTGCTGCTGTGGGGCCCCGCCACTGCTGGGAACATCCTCATGGCCTCCTGGCCATCACAGGGAGTGACCGCAGGACCCTGCCACTGCCAGGAGTGACCGCATGGCCTCCTCGCCATCACAAGGAGTGACCACAGGACCCTGCTGTCACAGGGAGCAACTGCAGGACCTCACCATTGCACAACCTGGCCGTTGCGGGGATCAACCATGGGACTTCCTCACCATCACAGGGAGCGACCATGTAAACTCCTCACCATCACAGGACCTCCTCACCCTTGCATGGAGTGACCGCAGGACCTCCTTGCTGTGGCAGGGAGCAACTGCAGGACCTCCTCTCCGTCACACAACCTCGCCGCCGCAGGGAGTGACCATGGGGCCTCATTGCCACAGGGTGCGACCACATGACCTCACCACCGCAGGACGTCACCATTGCAGGGAGCAACCGCACGACCTCCTCGCTGTTGCACAACCTCCTTACCGTCACGGGCACCAACTGTGGGGCCTCCTCACCATTGCACAGCCTCACCATCACAGGGAGCAACTGCACAACTTTTCCATTGCACAACCTTGATGTTGCACAACCTTGCCGTTGCATGACCTTGCCGTCACATGACCTTGCCGTCGCATGACCTCACGACCCATGTGTGGAATGGGGGGGAGAATTGGATTTCGGTGACAATACCCAGACCACCCATGAGCAGCGATCAGTCCCTTCCGGGTAACTCCCCCAGTTTATATACTGGGCATGATGTGCTGTTGTATGGGATATCCCTTTGGCTACTTTGGGTCAGGTGTCCTGTCTCTGCTCCCTTCCATCTTCTTGTGCCCCTCCTCACTGGAAGAGCATGAGATTGAAAAGTCCTTGATCAAGGTAAGTACTACTTAGCAATAACTAAAATCTCGGTGTGTTATCAGCGTTATTCTCTGACTAAAGCCAAAACAGAGCACTGTACTAGCTGCTAGGAAGAAAATTAACTCTATCCAGGCTGAAACCAGGACAGCCATCCAGGTAAATGCTCATGCCATCATCCCCAGTTCCCGTACAGCTGCTATAACTAAAAATTCCAGCCTAGATAAATTAAGAAACAGGCACAAACCTACCCATTAAGGAAAGCTACATAGAAACTAATGGTAAAACACAAATGTGAGTCTAGAGGCTGGGTCTAGCTTCCCATTTTTATCCCTGACTCCAAAAGGACCTTTGTCTAAGCAAGGTAAACCTTTATTTGGCTAAAGACAAACAAATCTTTGAAGCAGCAAACATTCTAGAAGCAGCAAATCTTGTAAAAGAAACCATGTATTCTTCCCTGTTCGCAACTGTCTTTGATTTGCTAGTACATTTTTCTCCAGAATTGGAGCATTTTTCAGCTCTGCGCCTTTGGAAAGTTTCTTGGCCCAACTTTCTAGACTTAAAACATGTTCATGATGATGCCTGCATGGAAGTATGGCACACCTGAATGTTGGGTAGATATTTGGAAACATTTGTCTTGGGGAATCCAGAACTCACCCACACTTCCAGAACTCCAGAGCATTTTTCCAGGGAAATAAGTTATTTAAAATCTTCTGTTCTTGTCTGATGCATGGGTGACATTTGTAGAGGGACTGTTCCTTGGGAAGAATATATAAAACAGCAGAGGATTGGTGCAAGTTTCTTGTGTGGACTTTGTTCCAAGCCCTTGGCTTTCAGGTCTGTTTTCTCTCACTCTATTTCATTACTTCATGGGAAACACCTGGTTACTCCTGTAATGCCACTCTGAATTGGTCACACAGCTTGTAAAAACTAGCACATTTTATGCCTTTGGATATGCTGGAGAACATGCTGGGGACATCAGTTAAAGCAACCAGAATCATGGTTTATGATTTACCACTGCCATATAAGGAATGCTTATCCTTAATCTATTACCCTGAAATTATCCCTGGCAGCAGGAGAGGCAGGCAACACAGTAGTAAAAAGTTTCATAAGAAATGGATGAAAGAAAGCAAAAAGGCACACAATCTCCTCACACAAGAATTATATCTGAAATGTCTTTCTTCTCCTGTTCCAAATGATTTGCCAGATATACATATACCTTCACCACCAGGTTCTTCACCCGGGCAGCGATATCTTGCCACAATGCAGCAGCCCAGATGGGTTTACCTCTGCGTTGCCAGTTGCTCTGCTTCCATTGCTGCAACCACCCCCACAGGGCATTTGCCACCATCCATGAGTCAGTAGAGAGATAAAGTACTGTCCATTTTTCTCATTCAGCAATGTCCAAGGCCAGCTGGATGGCTTTGACTTCTGCAAACTGACTCGATTCACCCTCTCCTTCAGCAGTTTCTGCAACTTGTCCAGGGGACTCCACACAGCTAACTTCCATCTCCGATGCTTTCCCACAATACAGCAGGACCCATCAGTAAACAAGGCATATTGCTTTTCACTCTCTGACAGTTCATTATATGGTGGGGCCTCTTCAGCACGCATCACCTCCTCTTCTGGTAACATACCAAAATCTTTGCCCTCTGGCCAGTCCATGATGACCTCTAGAATTCCTGGACGACTGGGATTTCCTATTCGAGCTCGTTGTGTAATTAGTGCAGCCCACTTACTCCATGTAGCATTGGTTGCATGAAGTGTAGAGGAGACCCTGCCTTTGAAGATCCAGCCCAGCACAGGCAACCGGGGTGCCAGGAGGAGCTGTACTTAAGAGCAGATGACTTCTGAAGCAGCTCGAAGCCCTTCATAGGCTGCCAGTATCTCTTTCTCAGTGGGAGTGTAGCTGGCCTTAGATCCTCTGTATCCCCGACTCCAAAAGCCGAGGGGTCGACCTCGTGTCTCCCCTGGAGCTTTCTACCAGATGCTCCAGGTAGGACCATTCTCCCTGGCTGTGGTGTAAAGCACATTTTTCACATCTGGCCTGGTCCGGACTGGTCCAAGGGGTACTCCATGAGCTCTCTCATTTTTAATTTGTTCAAAGGCTTGTTGTTGCTCAGGGCCCCATTTAAAATCATTCTTCTTCCGCGTCATGTGATAGAGAGGGCTTACAATCAGACTGTAATTTGGGATGTGCATTCTCCAGAACCCCACGACACCTAAGAAAGCTTGTGTTTCTTTCTTGTTAGTTGGTGGAGACATTGCTGTTATCTTGTTGATCACATCTGTGGGGATCTGGCGACGTCCATCTTGCCATTTTATTCCCCAGAATTGAATCTCCAGTGCAGGTCCCTTGACCTTACTCCGTTTTATGGCAAAAAAAGCCTTCAGAAGGATTTAGATTATCTTCCTCCCTTTCTCAAAAACTTCTTCCTCTGTATCGCCCCACACGATGATGTCATCAATGCATTGCAGGTGTTCTGGAGCTTGCCCCTGTTCCAGTGCATTCTGGATCAATCCATGGCAGATGGTAGGGCTGTGTTTCCACCCCTGGGGCAGTCGGTTCCAAGTGTACTGGACGCCCCTCCAAGTAAAAGCAATCTGTGGCCTGCATTCTGCTGCCAAAGGGCTTGAGAAAAATGCATTGGCAATATCACTTGTGGCATACCACTTGGCTGCCTTTGACTCCAGTACATATTGAAGTTCTAGCATGTCTGGTACGGCAGCACTCAGTGGTGGTGTGACTTCATTCAGGCCATGATAGTCTACTGTTAGTCTCCACTCTCCATTAGACTTTTGCACTGGCCATATGGGGCTATTAAAGGGTGAGCGGGTCCTGCTGATCACTCCTTGGCTCTCCAGTCTACGGATCAGCTTATGGATGGGAATCGAGGAGTCTCGGTTGGTGCGATATTGCCGCCGGTGCACTGTTGTGGTCGCTATTGGCACTTGTTGTTCTTCGACTTTTAGCAACCCCACAACAGAAGGATCCTCTGAGAGACCAGGCAAGGTGGACAGCTGCTTAATTTCCTCTGTTTCCAAGGCAGTGATACCAAAAGCCCATTGATACCCTTTTGGGTCTTTGAAGTACCCTCTCCTGAGATAGTCTATGCCAAGGATGCATGGAGCATCTGCACCAGTCACAGTAGGGTGCTTTTGCCACTCCTTGCCAGTTAGGCTGATTTCAGCTTCCAGTACAGTCAACTCTTGGGATCCACCTGTCACTCCAGAAATAGAAATGGGTTCCACCCCTTGATACCTTGATGGCATCAGGGTACATTGTGCACCGGTATCTACTAGAGCCTTATTCTCCTGTGGGACTGATGTGCCAGGCCATCTGATCCACACAGTCCAGTAAACCTGATTATCCCTCTCCTCCACCTGGCTGGAGGCAGGGCCCCTCTAATAGTGATCACAAGATTGTCCACTTATGTCTTGTCGAAAGGGATTAGTATTCCTTATCACAGGAGCTGGAGTAAAATCAGCTCTTCCACTCCATCTGGGAAACTGCTCACCAGAGACTGGAGCAGCAACTTTCATGGAAGGATCATCCTTGACCATTGTTCTCCTCTTTAGTTCACGCACCCATTGCTCCAGAACTGAGGTAGGTTTTCCATCCCACATTCTCATGTCTTCTCCGTGATCCCGCAGGTAAAACCATAGGGTGGCCCGTGGCGTGTACCTCCTATATTTTCTCTCTCGAGCAGTAGGGCGCCTTCTGTTAATAGCTGAGACATGGGTTGGTACACGTGGGGAGCTGGATTGGATAAATCGTCTCTCAATTGTTTGAACTCCTGGGTCAGTTTTTCCACAGCTGAAATGATGGAAGGGGTGAGATTGTCTTCGAACTCTCAGAGTTGACAAGTCACTTCATCCACTGTTGGTGGTACTATGTCATTCCAGGACATTGATGCCAATGAGTGGGCATATGATGATGGTGCACTCCGTGTAAGTTTCCGCCACATGGGTCACGTACATTCAACTTCATCTGGATCTACGGATGCATTCCCGGCATCCGCCCTACGATAGATCATCTCTAGAATGGCTGATTCCCTCAGGGACTGGATGCTTCTCTCTGTCGTGGTCCATTTGGCTGGATGACTCATAACATCATCTTTGTAGGGAAACCTTTCCTTCATAGCTGCCAAGAACAGCCTCCAAAGGCTGAGTGCTCGATTCTCTTTTGCAATCACTTTATCAATTCCTCCTTCCCTAGCAAGTGATCCCAGCTGCTTGGCTTCCCTACCTCTAGTTCCTGCCCGTCGGCCCCATTGTCCCAGCATCGGAGCCTCCAGATGACGATGTGCTCCCCTGGAAGACAGCTGAAATCTTTTCTCATATTCCGCAGCTCGGTTGAGGTCCGGGGTCGAGAAGTCACCTCTTCTTCTTCTTCCTCTTCCTCTGATCCAGGTAGTAGTAACTCTTGTTCAGATGCTGTCCCCTGTAGTAATTGCATTGGGACTTCATCTTTCTTCACTGCAGGGGTTGCTCTTTGTGCCTCTCGTTTGCTTTTCCCCTTGCTTACAGGGGCAACAGATATTGCCACAAATTGGCTATTTGGTTTAGCTGCAGTGCCTATCACTGTGGTTGTAGTGGCTGCAGTGTCTGTTGCCAGGGTTGGTGCAGCTGCTGTGCTTGGGGGTTGAGTAACACCAACAGCTGCGTTGTCTGTTGCTCTCAGGGTTTGAGTAGCTGATGTACTTATTGCTGGGGTTGGTGTAGCTGCAGTGCTTGGAGTAGCTGCGTCGTCTGTTGTGGTCACGGTCTGAGCAGCTGCTGTGCTTGTCACTGGGTTTGGTGTAGTTGCTGTGCTTGGAGTTGGAGTAGCTGCGTTGTCTGTTGCTTTGCCATCAGATCCAGAGACATCTTTTTCCCTTTGAAGGTGTTGGATAGTGTTGAGCAGGGCTCTGTAGGCGTAGGCCAAGCCCCAGCATGTTGCCATGATTTGTCCCTCTCTGGTTCTACCAGGATCACAGCACACCTCGTTTAAGTGTTTTACTAGTTTTTCCGGATGTTGCACTTGTTCAGGGGTGAAGTTCCAAAGCACTGGAGGGGCCCACTGGCCTAGATACTTGCCCATACTATCCCGCACACCCTGCCACTCATGACTGTCCAGCCTCAGGGAAAATCTCTTGCTGGTCCTCCTATATCATTGTCTAACCCTAGACCAGATTTGAATTTAATACTCCCTAACTTTCGAGATCAGACGAAATAGGGTGTTCCCAGGGTGGGATGGCCATGGGTAAAACACACTCCGTACGTGTGCCAACATGCTGATCCCCAGCACAATCAGCAGGCAGGTCTCAAGGGTATTCAAAGGCCATCCAAAACCTTTAGAACTCTCAAATGCTGCTGTAAATAGCCTGGTGGGGGAGCGGGGGGTGTAAGGGAATGCCTCCTTCGTAGGTTGACCCCCCGAGGAGAAAAAAAAAGATATGTAATTGCTAAAAATTTCATTATATACCTCCCTAAGCATAGAGGTGATGGCCACGCTGGGAGCGCAAGCCAGACCAGTTTCATGATCCATGAGTCTATTGTATTACAAGTCATTACCATGAAGTACAGTGAAACAAGAACCTTAGCCCAGGCCCCCCAGCTGACAAACACTAAAACAGGAAATACTGGCTGTAAGTAGGGTACGACATGCTGAAACTCTGAGATCAAGCGTAACAACTCTGAGAGCCAATAAATCAACATTGTGATGAGTGACTATTAATCCGAAATAATGAATGCTTATCACAAATACAATTAGACACACTCTGGTCAGATCTGTCGTTACCTCAACCCTTTGGGTCCCATGTTGGGCGCCACAAAGAACTGTTGTGGTTTAAGCCCAGCCGGTACCTCAGAACCACGCAGCCGCTTACTCACTCCCCTATCTTCTTCCTCCCCCTGCTCCCGGAGGGATGGGGAGGAGATTCAAAAGAATCTAACTCCCATGGGTTGAGATAAGAACAGTCCAGTAACTAAGGTATAATACAAAACCACTACTGCTACCACCAATAATAATAATGATAAGGGAAATAACAAGGGGAGAGAATACAATTGCTCACCACCAGCCGACCTATACCCAGCCTGACCCGAGCAGCCATCTGGGCCTTTTGGGTAACTCCCCCCGGCTTATATACTGGGCATGGTGTGCTTTGGTATGGAATACCACTTTAAGCAGTTTGGGTCAGGTGTCCTGTCTCTGCTTCCTCCCGGCTTCCCCTCCTCCCTGGCAGAGCATGAGACTGAGAAAGTCCTTGGTCGGAGTAAACATTACTTAGCAACAACTAAAAGCATCAGTGTTATCAGCGTTGTTCCCAGGCTGAAAGTCAAAAACTCAGCACTGCACCAGATACTAGGAAGGAGAAAACATGACTACTGTAGGTGAACCTAGAACAGGTGGTACCAACACTGGGTACAATTGGATAATCACCTCTTTTGACCAGCTGGTTATACTGTGCTTCATGCACCCCAGTATGCAGTTTGCCCTCTTGGTTGCCAGGGTACACTGCTGACTCCTGTTGAGCCTGCTGTCAACCAGCACCCTCAGATCCCTTTCTGTAGGGGTGCTCTCCAGCCACTCCTCTCCCAGTTTATACTTGTGCCCCATACTACTCTATCCCAGGTGCAGAATCCAGCATTTTGACTTGTTAAATTTCATCCCATTAATTATAGCCCAATGCTCCAATCTATCTAGATCCCTCTGCAAGGCCTCCTGACCCTCAAGAGTCAACAGCACCTCTCAGTTTGGTATCATTAGCAAACTTGCTAATGTTGCATTCAACTCCTGCATCCAGATCATTGATAAATATATTGAACAGAACTGGCCCTAGAACTGAACCCTGAGGAACACCACTGGTGACTGGTCACCAGCCAGATGTAGCCCCATTCACTACAACCCTTTGTGTCCTGACATTTAGCACTGTGTACCTGCTCATCCCACAGTTGGACAACTTGTCCAGATGGATGCTGTGAGGGACAGTATCAAAAGCCTTGCTGAAATTCAGAAAAACTATATTCACCACCTTCTTTCATCCACTAGGTGGGTGACCTTATCATAGAAGGATATCAAATTAGTTAAAAAGGACTTTCCCTTTGTGAACCCATGTTGACTGTGCCTGATGATTGCCTTGTCCTTTAAATGCCTTTCAATAGTACCCAGTATAATCCTCTCCATAATTTTTCCAGGAACTGAGGTTAGACAAAAAGAGGTCTGTAGTTCCCTGGGTCTTCCCTCAGGCCCTTTTTGTAGATTAGAGTTAACTTTCCCCATAGTAGCCGTCATAGTGCTGTGCTTGGTATTGGTAGCTAGAAAGATGTTGATAACACACCGGTTCGACTACAGCCAAGCAGTGTTCCTACAGTATCAAGGCTATCATCTCTCCAGCATTCCCCCCACCCCCAAAGGCCAGTAGGCAAGATCTTGAAAGGAGACATAGCCAGGACAGCTGACCCAAACTGACCAAAGGGATCTTCCATACCATATGATGTTGGCTCAGCAATAAAAGCTAGAAGAAAGGAGGAGGAAGGGGTGGGGGGGTGGGGATTTGTTATTATGATGTTTGTCTTGCAGAGCATGAAGTGGTTGGACATTGGCTGCTGATGGGAAGTAGAGAATAAATATTTCACTTTTCCTTTGCTTCTGCGCACAATTTTTGCTTTATTAAACTACCTTTATCTTGACCCATGAGGGGTTTTTTTTCCATCTTATTTTCTCTCCCTTGTCTAACTGGGGGGGGGGGGAGTGATAAGAGTGGCTTGGTGGGCACCTGGCAGCCAGCCAAGGTCAACCCACCACAGTCCTTTCTGGCACTCATCGTTGTTTTTTTTTAATGATGAAGTTACCTTTTACCGTAGAAAGGGTGATTTATTTTCTCTTGGTCAGCTATTCCATTCTGAAATCTTAGATTTTTAAATATAGGAAACTTCAAAAATCCATAGAGGTTTCTTGATACCATTCTATGTTTCTTTGGATTTAGGATATCAACCTCAAAAAGGATTGATGTAGAATATCTGTGAAAGTATTTAAGATGAGCCTTTAAAATCTGATAGGGTTTAAAATATCCTTCAATAAACAAATCACTGGCTTCAGAATAAATATTAATGGTTCTGGCTTTGCAAAATAGTTTAAGAAAACACACATATTAAAGATGATGACCCTTAACGAGGACCCTTGCTAATGCAGATATGTTAAGGCTACATTGTGGGAATGTGTGCAGGATAAAAATCCCCAGCAATAACTGCCAACCAGGTATCCATGAAAAACAACGAACTTTACCGTGTTAGGAACTTTACACTTACCACATATTATTAGGGCAGCATTTCTTAAAATGCAAACTCGAAAACATCAGAAAGCAGTCCAATAACTATAAATTTTCTCAGTACTAGGAATATATATACACATTTGCACATTTTCATAAATCCAAATGAGAAAATGGAACAAAACGTGAGAATGCAAATTAACAGATATATTAACAGAATTAAGCCTGATTTTTATTTGGATGTAAATCAAAAGCACTGTGATAACACTAGATGACACTCCTTGGATTTTTTTTCCCCTCAAAAGACGGTGTCTGTTTCATTTTAAAAAACCTGAGAGATACCACACTGCAGGAAAAAGAGAACTCTTGAGAAGATGTATAAGAGAATCTCTCAGAAGAAATTTAATTTGCTAGCCTTTTTGGCTAGGAAAGCTCTTTGGCTTACAGCTTTCAGAGAAAAAAAACCCCAACAAAACCCCACCACAACCCCACCACAGAATGAAACCAAATGCTTTGGTTTTGATTGAATCTATCATTGTACTTTCTAAATCTATGATCTAAGTGGAAAAAAAAAAAAGATTGCAAATTATGCGTCCTAATTTTTTACCTATTACTAGTGCTATGTTGATAAAATCTGTTTGGGTAGTCCAAACAAATCTTAAATGGAGTACTGTGTACAGTTCTGGTGTCCTCAACATAAGAAGGACATGGAGCTGTTAGAGTGAGTCCAGAGGAGGGCCATGAGGATGATAAGGGGGCTTGAGCACCTCCCATATGAAGACAGGCTGAGAAAGTTTGGGTTGTTCAGCTTGGAGAAGAGAAGGCTGTGTGGAGACCTCATAGCAGCCTTCCAGTATCTGAAGGGGGCCTATAAGGATGCTGGGGAGGGACTCTTAGGGACTGTAGTGGTAGGACAAGGGGTAATGGGTTCAAACTTAAACAGGGGAAGTTTAGATTAGATATAAGGAAGAAATTTTTTACTGTGAGGGTGGTGAGGCACTGGAATGGGTTGCCCAAGGAAGTTGTGAATGCTCCATCCCTGGCAGTGTTCAAGGCCAGGTTGGACAGAGCCTTGAGTGACATGGTTTAGTGTGTGGTGTCCCTGTCCATGGGAGGGGGGTTGGAACTAGATGATCTTAAGGTCCTTTTCAACCCTAACTATTCTATGATTCTATAATAAAGAAATGAATTTTGTATTGTGTGAATACTTAACAGACTAAACATCAGCAGATATTCAACAAGCAACAAGAATGTTAAATATGCATACAAATTATTGTAGGAATATTTAAAGTTGATTCCAACTCTCAGAAAGTTGCTAGATACAATAATTTTAAGTAGTATTAAATAATTTCTGAGTAGTAAAAAAGGTCTAAAAATAGAAATAGCAAATTAACCCAATGAACCCACCACATTCAATAGCTCTATAAGATTAACATTTCATATAGAATTTTATAATAGGGCAAGAAATTGATGAACTGTGTCCAACAGACTTGCATTTCTACCAATGCCTCTATACAGGAACCCATGTGAAACTACCCTGCTCACAGACAGGATGGACTTACTTAAAAACTAGGCAGACAAGTCAAAGCCTAAAAAAGCTTCAAAACACAACAGCTCTCATTTTACCAAATTGTTCCTCTAAAGTGAGCACTGAGGGGAAAATTCTTGCTGTGTACATTTCTCTTTTGTGTATTATGACTATAGTGTCTGGCACTGAGATTTAACACACAGCATTGCCAAATAAAAAATGGCAAACTGCTTTTTAGTAAACTGTTAGCATTATCAAAACATAGGATATTAAAATTATTACTTGCTTGTAAATAGATTACTTGGTCTTAGTTTTGTCTTCCTAAGTGCACAATGTAATATTTAAAATCAAAGCTAGCTCTGTACTTTTTAAAACCTTGTTTTTCCATTCTTCTTAGCTTAACAAGAGTCAGAAATTATATTAAAAAAAGCCCATTAAAATGGGCAGGAAAACCAGAAACAAACTGCAAATTCACTCTTCACCACACAGTGCAAAAATCATGGTTACAACTTCCTATTTAATGTGGAATCACTTTAAGTATACAATAGTTCAGAAGATCCAGAAACTGGTTAAGAGTTAAAAGCCAGTAGAAGAAAAATACAGGAAAACCAAAATACATCTTTGACCTTTTTAATCCTAAATTTTAGGGTCACATACCTGAATAGACAAGTTTGCTTTATGAGGAAAGAAACCTTGGTATGGAGATGAACTAGCCACATGAATAGCACCTGTAGCTTTCAAAATAAATAGTAATGGCTAACTAGACACCATGGCAGCAAGATATCCTCTTCAAAAAAAGACTAAGAACAAGCACGTGCTTGGAGCTACACGTCAAGGCTGGACAACAGAAACCAGTATAATTTTTTTTTAAAGTAATTTTAAAGCACATGCTATTATTGTATTTCTGATGCTGAAATTGGTGAGAAATCTCTCCTACAATAAGAAAGCTTTCCTTTTATTTGCTAACCACTAATAACCACTCCTTTTAAAATTGCACTCTGATGCTTGAAGAACACTGTATTAAAATTTTTCTTTAAGACTCCTTCCGCTTTTCTAAAATATTGCATTGTTATTCCACAGGCCCATGCTGCTAGCAGTAGGTGTTGAAAACAAAAACAACCCCTACTCCAAGAACTATTTATTAAAAAGGTCAAAGATAAATTCGACCTCAAAATGGAACAAAAGGGGTTTTTTAAAAAATAAATTGTACCAGAAATAACAAATGATCTTTGTAATGTGTGATACTCTCCTATAGCCATTAATAAAGTACTTACCAGAATGTTAGTCTATGTTAATCTGTGCATTTTATGGGTTTGCAACAAAGTATAATACACATTGAACAGAATAAGTGAAACGTCATTTTCCAGTGTATAATGGATTTTAGTAATGTAATACATTTCAGGTTTTATTTGCATATTCTACTGTAGTGCTGTGACAACAAATCACACCTATGTACCAGAGCATACATCAACAGTATGATGTAACTTTACTACACCACTGCTATATTTAGTTTTTTGAAAGAGACATAAGCATACACAATGGCCACATCAAATAATTTTCTGGGTTTTGTTGTTGGTTTGGGGTTGTTTTGTGGGGTCTTTTTGTTTGTTTGTTTTGGGTTTTTTTTGGTTTTGTTTTCCCTTTGATAACCTTCACTTTTTCAGTAATACTTCACTTTTTAAATTTTGAATTATTAAAAAAAAACCCCACAGAAAGTTTATACAGGAATAACCTCACAGGCACTGATATGACAAATATTTATTTTAAGGGCTGAGAGGCATTATATCATATCAACAAAGTTGACTGAAAAGAATGACTGTCTAAATGGGAAATGCCTGCTTCTGCTTGTATGTTGAGAAAGGAAATCCAGAAAGTTATTTTTTGGCCGTGCTATGCCACAAAGTCAATTATACAAAGATCTACGCATTTAATGAAAATTATAGTTTTAAAAGCCCTTTTATTATAAACAAAAACATCATGCAAAACTTTAATCAATTATGCAGCTGCTTTAAAACTGTTGCAAGACCATACTGTATATATTAGTTTTTATACTGCTAATGCACAACTAATGTCAAACCTTATCAGATCAACACAAATTTGTCTTAATTACACCATTATATCACACTAAGGAGAAAAATGCTAGAAGATGATTGGCAAAAACATTTAATTCTGAGCACTCAAATGGCAGGATAATTATGTGCTGTAACCCCTTCACATTTAAGAAAAAAAAAAACCCAACACCAACAAAAAGTCAAAATACATGTAGCAACAGAAGCACAAATGCTGCATTAAATACAGTCAAGATAAGAAGACAATGCACTTGTTAATAAAAAAAAAAAGACAACAAAAAAGAAGAAAAAGTTAGCAACACATTTAAAGAAAATGCAATGAGGAAAAAACCCCTCAAACTATTTTTTCCAATGTCACCAGTTTCCATTTGCAGTCTTTCCATCCATAATTTGTCTGATACAGTACATCCATTAAAATATTCAGAATCTCACAGAAGAGTTTGGCTGTTCCCTTCCAAATGTAATTACCAAGTTGGTTTTGGACGTTTTAAACAGACATTATGATGTCTGTTTAAAAGCAAGGCAACAAGTGGTCTTTTTAATCACCTTCTATCTAGCACTGATGACAAACATTTTTAAAAGTTATCATAATCTTTTTTGTCTTTTTTCCCCTCTGTTTCAAATCCATCAACCCCATCACTTTCTCTTCTCCTTTTACGACTATTATGGATGTTGAATCGTTGATTCATCTGTGGTAATGGATCCATTCCTAAAACTTTGTGTATTTGACGGAATGCAAGGAGTCTCAGTGCAAACTAGAAAAAGGGTAGAAAGAAGATATTTATGTTAGAAATAAATGTCAATTTTGAGTACTTTGTCAAACAATTAATGAAGAACATTAGTGGTGTGTGATGATATCCTTAGCTTTTATTATCTCCTCTTCCTTCCCATGACAAATATAACACAATAAAATATGTATGTATAAAATACATGTGTTTTGGCTGCTGGAATTGCACTGAAGCAGCGAAGGCTTGTCAAATATCTCATTACCCATTACTAATCTTTAGGAAAAGGATCAAATTAAGAGGTAGGGGCAGAAACCTCTTAAGCTGCAAGTGTGAATAGTCAATAATGTAAGTGGATATAATAAGTATTGAAAATTAAACTTACACAGATTTATTTATAAAATATTAAATGCCAATGTAATTTAAAATTTAATAACGTACTGCTGTAGAGTGAGCATCTATATGTATACATATACATGGGAATGCTTCAAACTTTTCAGGAAAATATGTGTCCTGGTTTCGGCTGGGATAGACTTCATTTATTTTCTAGTAGCTGGTACAGTGCTGTGTTATGGCTTTAGTCTGAGAATAATGCTGATAACACAACAATGGTTTAGTTGTTGCTAAATAGCACTTACCCTGATCAAGGACTTTTCATACACCGGTGTACAGGGTACCATAATGCCATCAAGCCATCAAGGGGCAGAACACATTTGTGTTTCTGGAATGACAGGGGAATCTCAACAGCTGACTGTATGGGAGGCTGAAATCAGCCTGACTGGGAAGGAGTGGCAAAAGCACCCTAACGTGACTGGCCCAGAGGCTCTGTGCATCACAGGCATAGACTGCCTCAGAAGAGGGCACTTGAAGGACCCAAAAGGGTACTGATGGGATTTTGGTATAGCTGCCTTGAAGACGGAGGAAATTAAGCAGCTGACCACCTTGCCTGGTTTCTCAGAGGATCCCTCTGTTGTGGGGTTGCTGAAGGTCAAAGAACAACAAGAGCCAATCAAGACCAGAATGGTGCACCATCAGCAATATCACACCAATTGAGAATCCCTGATTCCCATGCATAAGCTGATCCGTAGACTGGAGACCCAAGGAGTGATCAGCAGGACCCACTTCCCACTTAATAACCCCATATGGCCAGAGCAAAAGCCTAACGGAGAGTGAAGACTAACAGTAGATTATTGTGGCCTGAATGAAGTCACACCACCACTGAGTGCTGCCGTACCAGACATGCTAGAACTTCAATATGAACTGGAGTCAAAGGCAGCCAAGTGGTATTCCAGAACTGATATTGCCAGAGCATTTTTCTCAATCCCTTTGGCTGCAGAGTGCAGGCCACGGGTCACATTTACTTAGAAGGATGTCCAGTACATTTGGGATCGACTGCCCCATGGATGGAAACACAGCCCTACCATCTGCCATGGATTGATCTAGACTGCACTGGAACAGGGGCAAGCTCCAGAACACCTGCAATACATTGATGACATCATCGTGTGGGGTGATACAGCGGAAGAAGTTTTTGAGAAAGGGAGGAAGATAATCCAAATCCTGCTGAAGGCCGGTTTTGCCATAAAATGGAATAAGGTCAAGGGACCTGCACAGGAGATTCAATTTCTGGGAATAAAATGGCAAGATGGACATCGCCAGATCCCCACAGACGTGATCAACAAGATAACAGCAATGTCTCCACCAACTAACAAGAAAGAAACACAAGCTTTCTTAGGTGTTGTGGGGTTTTGGAGAATGCACAAATTACAGTCTGATTGTAAGCCTTCTCTATATTATATGACCCAGAAGAAGAACGATTTCAAATGGGGCCCTGAGCAACAACAAGCCTTTGAACAAATTAAACATGAGAAAGTTCATGGAGTACCCCTTGGACCAGTCCAGACCAGGTCAGATGTGAAAAACGTGCTTTACACCGCAGCTGGAGAGAATGGTCCTACCTGGAGCTTCTGGCAGAAAGCTCCAGGGGAGACTCAAGGTCGACCCCTTGGCTTTTGGAGTCGGGGATATAAAGGATCTGAGGCAAGCTATACTCCCACTGAAAAAGAGATACTGGCAGCCTATGAAGGGGTTCAAGCTGCTTCAGAAGTGATTGGCACTGAAGTACAGCTCCTCCTGGCACCCTGGTTGCCTGTGCTGGGCTGGATGTTCAAAGGCAGGGTCTCCTCTACACATCATGCAACTGATACTACATGGAGTAAATGGGCTGCACTAATCACACAACAAGCACGAACAGGAATTCCCAGTTGCCCAGGAATCCTAGAAGTCATCATGGACTGGCTAGAGGGCAAAGATTTTGGAATGTCACCAGAGGAGGAGATGATGCATGCTGAAAAAGCCCAGCTGTATAATTAACTATCTGAAAGCAAGAACCAATACGCCTTGTTTACTGATGGGTCCTGCTGTATTGTAGGAAAGCATTGGAGATGGAAGGCAGCTGTGTGGAGTCCCCTATGACAAGGTGCAGAAATTGCTGAGGGAAAAGATAAATCGAGTCAGTTTGCAGAGGTGAAAGCCATACAGCTGGCCTTAGACATTGCTGAACGAGAAAAATGGTCAGTACTTTCTCTCTATACTGACTCATGGATGGTGGGAAATGCCCTACAGATGTGGTTGCAGCAATGGAAGCAAAGTAACAGGCAATGCAGAGGGAAACCCATATGGTCTGCACTGTGGCAAGATATTGCTGGCTGCGTTCAGAACCTGGTGGTGAAGGTGCGCCACGAGATGCTCATGTACCTGAGAGTTGGACAATGGACACTATCGCCTAGGTTATTCATGAATGAGAAATATGTGCTGCAATTAAGCAAGCCAAACAGTTAAAGCCTCTCTGGAATGGAGGACGATGGCTGAAGTACAAGTATGGGGAGGCCTGGCAGATTGACTATATCACACTCCCAGCCATCCCCCAAGGCAAGCGCCATGTGCTTTCCATGGTGGAAGCAATCACCGGATGGCTGGAAACATACACTGTGCCCCATGCCACTGCCCGGAACACTATCCTGGGCCTTGAGAAACAAGTCTTGTGGCAATACGGCACCCCAGAAAGAATTGAGTCAGACAATGGGACTCATTTCTGGAACAACCTTATGGACACTTGGGCCAAAGAGCATGGCATCAAGTGGGCATATCACATCCTCTACCACGCACCAGAGTCTGGGAAAATCGAATGGTACAATGGACTGATAACAACTACACTGAGAGCAATGGGTGGTGGGACTTTCAAACACTGGGATACACATTTACCAAAAGCCACCTGGTTGGTCAACACTAGGGGATCTGCCAACAGGGCTGGCCGAGCCCCATCAGAACTTTTACGTCCTGTAGAGGGGGATAAAGTTCCTGTGGTGCACATAAAAAATTTGTTGGGGAAGACAGTCTGGGTTGTTCCTGACTCAGGCAAAGGCAAACCTACTCGTGGGTTTGCTTTTGCTCTAGGACCTGGGTGTACTTGGTGGGTAATGCTGGAAGATGGGGAAGTCCAGTGTGTACCTCAAGGGGATTTAATTTTGGGTGAAAACAGACAATTAACTCAATTATATGCTGTTGACTGTTATATAACACTTCTATGGCAGCTAAATGCCCATCTCTTCCACTCTGGGCTTTGAAAAGAAGATATGTGGTGTCATGATCATCACTAGAGAATTAAGTCATGGAAAGGCATCAGTGGCAGCAGCTGCGGGAGTCTCCCAGTACTGTCCTCAGGTCACCATCGACTGAACCTGACTTCCCTTCGATCATCACCCCAACAAAGAATGAACTTTGATGAAACCAGACAAGCTCAGCAGTGACCAGATGAGTTCAGTGGTGACATCAGCAGGCAACAGTACAACACCACACACCATCTCTCTTGCCCTGATGGACTGTTATGTCAGATGAAGCCTGACATCATGGACTGAATGAACTCAACAAACCTTATAGGGATGGTCCATGCACTAAGGAATATCCCTCTGTGCATTTGCATGTGTGTGTATATATATATATAAAAGAGACAAAAAGTGATGGTATGTTGAAAAATGTGGGACCTGAGTATGATGTAAATGGTATGGAATAAGGGGTGGATACTCTCCTGGTTTCAGCTGTAACAGTTTGTGGTGGTTTTTTTTCCTTCCTAGTAGCTGGTACAGGGCTGTGTTTTGGCTTTAGTCTGAGAATAATGCTGATAACACACCGATGTTTTAGTTGTTGCTAAGTAGCGCTTACCCTGATCAAGAACTTTTCAGTCTCTCATGCTCTGCCAGTGAGGAGGGGCACAAGAAGATGGGAGGGAGCAGAGACAGGACACCTGACCCAAACTAGCCAAAGGGGTATTCCATACCACAGCATGTCATGCCCAGTATATAAACTGGGGGGAGTTACTCAGGAGGGATCGATCACTGCTCGGGTCAGGCTGGGTATCGGTCAGCAGGTGGTGAGCAATTGTATTGTGCATCACTTGTGTTTATTGGGTTTTTTTTCCTTTTCCCTTTTAGTTTTATATTCTCTCCCCTTGTTATTTCCCTTTATTATTAGTAGTAGTAGTATTATACTGTACTGTATTCATTAAACTGTTTTTATCTCAACCTGCAGGGTTTACATTCTTTCAATTCTCATCCCCATCCCGCCCAGAAAGGGGAAGCGGGGGGGTGAGCGTATGGCTGCATGGTGCTGAGTTACTGGCTGGGCTTAAACCATGACAGTACTGTAGAGAGGGATAAAGTTGCTGTAGTGGACATAAAGAATCTGCTGGGGAAAACAGTCTGGGTTATTCCTGCCTCAGGCAAAGGCAAACCCACTTGTGGGTTTGCTTTTGCTCAAGGACCTGGATGTATTTGGTGGATAATTCAGAAGGATGGGGAAGTCCGGTGTGTACCTCAAGGGGATTTGATATTGGGTGAAAATAGCCAGTGAACTGAACTGTATGATGCTGTATAACACTGTATATTATAGCTTCCATGGTGGCTATACAGCCATCACTGCACTGGATGCCTCGTGGCACCCGTCCCCACCGCTCCGGATTTGAGGATCTGAACCTGACTCCCTTTCGATCACTGCATTAATGAAGAATGAACTTTGATAAAACTGGATATGTGCAGTGGTGATCGGAATGAGCTACAGCATGCAACAATGCAATGCCACACACCATCCATCTTTCCTGCCCGGAGAGACTCTTACGACAGATGGAGCCCCAAATCATGGGCTGAATGAACTCAACGAACTTTTGTAGGGATGGTCCATAGACTAAGGGAATGATATCTCTGTGTGTGTATATGTATATATATATAGATATATATCAAAAGACAGGAAAGGTGATGGTGGGAAGTGTGACACCTGGCATGATGTGAATGGTATGGAATAAGGGGTGGATATTGTCCTGGTTTCAGCTGGGATAGAGTTAATTTTCTTCCTAGCAGGTGGTACAGGGCTGTGTTTTGGCTTTAGTCTGAGAATAATGCTGATAACACACTGATGTTTTAGTTGTTGATCAGTAGCACTTACCCTGATCAAGGACTTTTCAGTCTCCAATGCTCATTATTTAATAATAATAATAGTTATTGTTGTTATTATTATTACTAGTAGTATACTGTACTGTAGTTATTAAACTGTTCTTATCTCAACTCACGTTTTACATTCTTTTGAATCTCTTCCTCATCCAGCCTGGGGAGGGGGGAGAAGGGGTGGGTGAGCAAGCGGCTGTGTGGTACTTAGTTGATGGATGGGTTTAAACCACAACAATGTTAATTTTTGTGCAGAAATGAACACTATTATACATCCTCTGTTGTGACATGTTCATTGCCGAGCTTAAAACTGATCATCTGAAAGACTGCACTATATTCTAAGCAAGGAAAATTCATATCCACCATATAGCTCCACTTAAAAAAACCCAGAAAACCCTACCCAAAATACTAGACATCAAATTTAGTTACTTCACACATACTTTTCCTTACCTGCGCACTTGAAGTAATATCCTCTCGTTGCTGATCTGTCATTACAGCAAGTGTATCAAAAGGATCTTTCTCACAAGGGTCCAGAAGGCCAGGACCACCTACAATGATTAAGCTAATTAGTAACACATCTCTACCTTATTTCAACCAAGAGTACAGATTTTACATTAGTTAAGCATAAGTATACAGACAGTGATCAAATGCAACTTGCCTTTAAGGATGATTCCTGAAGATATACACTCAAAAACTCTTCTCAGTGCATCCCCAGGACTCTGTGGTCCAGCAGCGCTGCTAATTGCTTTTTCCACAAGCAACTCCATAGCCTGGACCAATCCAGCCAATTTAGAAGATTGATTAAAAGAAAAAAAAAAGCTACTACTGTTGCTCAATACAGAACTTCTGATACTGGAATTTTGAAGAACATTACACATGACAGAACACTTTTAGGTAAAAATGAAAAAAATAAGATATTTTATAACAATGAATAAAAAGAAAGCTGCTGCAAAGTTAACATTGAGTACCAGTACTGATATGCTGCTTCTCATCACAAGTTGTCCAAAAGTTTTGTAAAAATTAATACAGCAGTAGCCTACATATGCAGGTAAACAATTCATCCAGCCATTTTTTGAAAGAGCATAAAACATGGTGGGTCAACGGAATCTGTCAGCCACGTGAATAAACACCATACAGCATGAAATGATGAATTTGATTCATCTAATGAAATTAACAGGATGCTACAGAGAAATTTTTTTTCTACAAGAATACAGAATCATAAAGTGTCAAAAATTTAATGACCTTTTAACATTTAAGTGGTTACTAGTTCTTCAGTTTAGCAAAACTCAAGTTCACAGTAAGTTTTTTCCAGGATATAGGTTAACACTAATTCGGATGTTGAACAAGTGTTCAAAAAAAAAACCAAAACCAAAACCAAAAAAACCCAACCTCGATGATAAACAAGTTTTCTAAAATTTACACATTATTTGATATTAGTTAAACATGGTTTAAATGATTAGCTGTATTTTAAATATTGGGATTTTTTCCTGTGAATATTTCCATTGTTTACTTTTTTTAGAGTATTTTTTAATGGAAAACACTATAAAAGATATTTACAAAAGTAAAGAATAGCTTTCCTTAGCTTTTTCCAGCATTAAATGGATGTTTCAATACCACCTCTTTGGCAAGTTTCATTTTCAAACAATGCGTGTCTCTTCTTTTTTGGTGGGGGTTTGGGGGAGTTTGGGTTTTGGTTCCTATCCTGAGTCTACAGTTGTTCAAATGTTGCCTTTTATTTTTATTTTCCAAGAATAAATGACTATTCTAATGCATGCAAGTAACTATAGGCAGTGTTGATTACAATCCTTCACTAAGAGTACCTAGTCCTTTCTGGTTTAGATCAATTTAACTGACAATTTTCAATTCCTGAGTATGGTATTTCCATACTCCCACTGTATCACTCAGGATCAAGCTTTTGAGTTTTAGCAACAGTAATTTAATTGTTTTGAAGTATGAAGAAAAGAAAAAAAATGTTACTGCATTTATTCAAGTCTAGTTCTTTTGGATGCTCATATAATACACTGAAGTCTACAACTTAATCCTAGGAAAATGTGAATTATGATGCCATGGTGTTTATGTGCACAAAAGTCTGGATTAAAAAAAAAAACCCAAAAAACAACCTTGAATATTAGTTCCTTCTAACTTGTAGGAACTTGACAAAATTCTTCTATTTCTTTTTATTTTTAGGTATATAAAGAAGCTGAAACTAATGTTTGCATTCAGACTTCCTAATATTTTCTATTACTACAACTACTTAGGCTCTTTCTGAAAGCTCTGTCATCTCTTTGGCTTGTAACATGCTTCTAGGATACAGGTCAGGAGAAGGTCTGTATCCAGAAAAATATATTTCATCAATCTATGAAATTTCATTTGTGACTATCAAAAATTATATATATTTAAAATCACCATTTTCATTCTCTCACAATTTTTGTCAGTGAGACTTTGCCAACAGACCAAAAGAACAACTGACTACACAGACTTTGATGTTGATACCAGTAGGAGGCCAAGAATTATTTTTGGAGATCTGAGACACAGCTAGGCCTGAAACACTGCTTCATAAGTGTCTTCCCTTATGGCTATGCCTTAGAACAGATATAATAAGAAATAAGAAACAACATTCCTTCCTCTTCATGTTCTTCATCTATGCGCCTGCTGAAAGACAAAGAGGCACCAACAGTGAATGAATTAGCTTGCCAACTCCAGCAATACGAAGAAAATCTCTCTTCCTCCCTAAGGACTTAGGTCTCAGCTGTGGAAAAGTTGCCCGAATGATGTGAGAAACTGTTCCAGGAGTTCCAACAGCAAAAAGAGGATAGATCCTACTGCCCACCTATACGGACCAGCACCTCAGCTATTAACAGTAAGCAACATTCCGCTTGAGAGGGAGGATATAGAAGGTACACTCCACGGGGTACCCTGTGCTTTTACCTGCAAGACTACAGAGAGGACATGAGAAACTGGGATGGAAAACCCACCGTAATTCTGGAGGAATGCGTATGTGAATTGCAAGGAAAACCAATGACAAATGGGGGTTCTTCCAGAAGAGTTGTTGCTCCAGTCTCCAGTGGGCAGCTTCCCAGACAGAGTGGGAGGGCTAACATTACACATCATTCTATAGTAATGAACTCTAATCTGTTTTTACATTAAGTGAAGCATCCTATGACCAGGATTAGAGGGGGCCTGCCTCCAGCCAGGTGGAGGAGAGGGACAATTGGGTTTACTGGACTGTATAGATTAGATGGCCTGGAACGTCAGAGCCACAGGAGTATAAGGCTCTAGGAGACAAAGGTGCACAGTGTACCCTAATGCCATCAAGCTATCAAGGGGCAGAACACATTTGTACTTCTGGAATGACAGGGGAATCTCAACAGCTGACTGTATGGGAGGCTGAAATCAGCCTGACTGGGAAGGAGTGGCAAAGGCACCCTAACGTGACTGGCCCAGAGGCCCTGTGCATCACAGGAATAGACTGCCTCAGGAGAAGGCACTTGAAGGACCCAAAAGGGTACTGGTGGGATTTTGGTATAGCTGCCTTGGAGACAGAGGAATTTAAGCAGCTGTCCACCCTGCCTGGTTTCTCAGAGGATCCCTCCGTTGTGGGGTTGCTGAAGGTCAAAGAACAACAAGAGCCAATCATGACCACAATGGTGCACCAGCGGCAATATCACACCAATTGAGAATCCCTGATTCCCATGCATAAGCTGATCCGTTGACTGCAGACCCAAGGAGTGATCAGCAGGACCCACTTCCCACTTAATAGCCCCATATGGCCAGTGCAAAAGTCTAATGGAGAGTGGAGACCAACAGTAGACTATCGTGGCCTGAATGAAGTCACACCACCATTGAGTGCTGATGTTCCAGACATGCTAGAACTTCAATATGAACTGGAGTCAAAGGCAGCCAAGTGGTATGCCACAAGTGATATTGCCAATGCATTTTTCTCAATCCCTTTGGCAGCAGAATGCAGGCCACAGTTTGCTTTTACTTGGAGGGGCGTGCAGTACACTTGGAACCGACTGCCCCAGGGGTGGAAACACAGCCCTACCATCTGCCATGGATTGATCCAGACTGCACTGGAACAGGGGCAAGCTCCAGAACACATGCAATACATTGATGACATCATCGTGTGGGGCGATACACCAGAAGAAGTTACTGAGAAAGAGAGGAAGATAATCCAAATCCTTCTGAAGGCCGGTTTTGCCATAAAACAGAGTAAGGTCAAGGGACCTGAAAAGGAGATTCAACTTTTGTGAATAAAATGGCAAGATGGACGTTGCCAGATCCCCACAGATGTGATCAACAAGATAACAGTAATGTCTTCACCAACTAACAAGAAAGAAACACAAGCTTTCTTAGGTGTTGTGGGGTTCTGGAGAATGCACATCCCAAATTACAGTCTGATTGTAAGCCCTCTCTATCACATGACGCGGAAGAAGAATGATTTCAAATGGGGCCCTGAACAACAACAAGCCTTTGAACAAATTAAACGAGAGAGAGTTCATGCAGTAGCCCTTGGACCAGTCTAGACCGGGCAAGATGTGAAAAATGCGCTCTGTACCGCAGCTGGGGAGAATGGTCCTACCTGGAGCCTCTGGCAGAAAGCTCCAGGGGAGACTTGAGATCGACCCCTCGGCTTTTGGAGTCGGGGATACAGAGGATCTAAGGCCAGCTATACTCCCACTGAAAAAGAGATACTGGCAGCCTATGAAGGGCTTCGAGCTGCTTCAGAAGTCATCTGCTCTTAAGTACAGCTCCTCCTGGCACCCCGGTTGCCCACAGTGGGCTGGATGTTCACAGGCAGGTTCTCCTCTACCCATCATGCAACCGATGCTACATGGAGTAAGTGGGCCGCACTAATTACACAATGAGCTCAAATAGGAAATACCAGTCGTCCATCTGTATGGAGTCCCCTGTGACAAGTTGCAGAAACTGCTGAAGGAGAGGGTAAATCGAGTAAGTTTGCAGAGGTGAAAGCCATCCAGCTGGCCTTGGACATTCCTGAACGAGAAAAATGGCCAGTACTTTATCTCTCTACTGACTCACGGATGGTGGCAAATGCCCTGTGGGGGTGGTTGCAGCAATGGAAGCAGAGCATCTGGCAATGCAGAAGTAAACCCATCTGGGCTCCTGTTCTGTGGCAAGATATTGCTGCCCAGGTGAAGAACCTGGTTATGAAGGTACGCCACATAGATTGCCATGTACCCAAGAGACGAGCCACCAAGGAACATCAGAGCAACCAACAGGTGGATAAAGATGCCAAGATTGAAGAGTCTCAGATGGGCTTAGATTGGCAACATAAGGGTGAATTATTTTTAGGCTGGTGGGCCCATGACCCCTCAGGCCATCAAGGCAGAGATGCAACATATAGATGGCCTCGTGATCGAGGGGTGGACTTGAGCATGGACACTATTGCCCAGGTTATTCATGAATGTGAAATGTGCTTCAATTAAGCAAGGAAAGTGGTTAAAGACTCTCTGGTATGGAGGACAATGGCTGAAGTACAAACATGGGGAGGCCTCGCAGATTGACTATCACACTCCCACCGACCCACCAATGCAAGCGCCATGTGCTTACCATGGTGGAAGCAACCACCGGATGGCTGGAAACATACAATGTGCCCCATGCCGCTGCCCAGAACACTATCCTGGGCTTTGAGAAACTAGTCTTATGGTGACATGACACCCCAGAAAGAATTGAGTCGGACTACAGGACTCATTTCCGGAATAACCTCATAGACACTTGTGCCAAAGAGCATGGCATCGAGTGGATATATCACATCCCCTATCATGTACCAGCCTCTGGGAAAATCTAACAGTACAATGGACTGTTAAAAACTACACTGAGAGCAATGGGTCATGGGACTTTCAAGGACTGGGATACACATTTACCAAAAGTCACCTTGTTAGTCAACACTAGGGGATCTGCCAACTGAGCTGACCCAGCCCAGTCAAAACTTTTATGTACTGTAGAGGGGGATAAAGCTCCTGTAGTGCACATAAAGAATCTGCTGGTGTTTACCCTGATCATGGACTTTTTAGTCGCTCATGCTCTGCCAGTGAGGATGGGCTTTTAGTTTTATATCTCTTTCCTTGTTACTTCCCTTATTATTAGTATTACATTGTACTTTAGTTATTAAACTGTTCTTATCTCAACCTGCAGGTTTTACATTCTTTTAATTCTTCTCCCCATCCCTCCTGAGAGGCTGCATGGTACTTAGGCTCTAGATGGGTTTAAACCACAACACAGTTGTAAAACATTTCTTTCTGAAATAATGCCAGCTACTGTAAGTATCTTGACATCGTTAGTGCTTTTCCTGCCAAAACTGAAAAGTATACATTAGGAAGCAGCACAGTGCAACAGGATTTGGTTTAAGAAACAAGACAGAGCTGAGTTTACCTCCACATACATATATTTCAAAGATTTTTATTTCAGACTTTCTTTGTCCAGTCCACAGATTGAACATCTGTTAATATTTGGAGCACAAGTTACACTCCTGCAGAGCATCATTTAAGATGATAGTCATTGTCAAAGGAATGCTCCAAGAACATTCTGTTGCAAGAACTGAGAGGTAACTGAGTACACCTTAGAGATCTGTTTCCAATTTACACATTAAAAAGCTAATGGTGATGCATCCACAGACTACTACTGTGTCATTTCATCTTGCAGAAAGGATATATTAATGATCACAGGAATTATTGTGATTTACTCTTTCAAGTAGCCTTTCTGTTATTACAGAGCTATCTGGGTACAGCTGACTTTATTTTCAATCAGTTTCAGTAAAGTCTAAGAAATTCAGAGTAGGTGGTTAGAAAAAAAATAGATTCTTTTATACAGAGAAAGGAAATAATGCTAAAATCTAGAAGAATGCTACCCACAAAGGATTCAAAAGAACAGGAAAATTCCTTTTGAAAGAAATTCCAGCTCGAAATGATAAAACCTCAGAAAATTAAACTTTTATAGGGAATCTGGATTATTTGTTGGGGGGAACAAAATAAAACACCAAAAATCCCCCACAAACAAACAAAACAAAAAAACACCCACCAAAACCCAACCCCCAAAAACCACAAACGCAAACAAACAAACAAAACCCCAAACAAAACCCTACATTACTCCTTGAAAAAGTCTACATTTTAAAACACTTTCCTATGCTTTACTTGTAGTATCATGTGCACTAAAAAGACTCATTCAAAAGAACATTACTCACCCAGCTTGGAAGATCAGACCAAGTTGGAACCCGTTGACAGAGATCACGAAGAATACGTATGATAACCACACAGGACTGCAGACCATTAGCTCTAGCCTTGAGAGCAATACAAAATCTAATTAATTAATCCCAGCAGCTACAGCAAATAGGACTTGTTGAAAGACTAAAACACCACTGTCCAATGGAAGCTCAGATACAAGATTGAAACAAATCATTCTACAACTTTATTCCATGAGCTGCCATTTAGAGCAGTATTTTATACAGTGTTAGTAATTTAAGGTGGCAGCAGTCAAAGTGCACAGGTTATACAAGAATAATATCTCTTGATCCCCTGTACACTTTCACCTATATTCTCTTGTAACAATAAATAAAGTATCTTTCTATATTAGAAATAAAAAGAATAAAGTAAAGGTCTAAGAAATAGGTATAGAGACTGAAATGTCAAGGGAATCTGTTTGGTTTCTTTATTGTGCCTTTGCCAGAATGTAAAGTCACTAAACCAAACAGTTCTTTCTCACCTTTCATTCCCTACACTTAAAGGAACAAGAAAAAGTCTTAAAACTAAACACAAAGCTTTAAACACATATTCCATTATTTAAAGCAAAGTTACTCTACAGCCTTATGGAATATATAACAAATATACAATGTATGATCACCTCAAGCGAGTCAAGCTTTCAACATTGCCTTTTCAATGCAAAAAAAAAAAAAAAGTCAAATGAGCAATAACTGCATAAAGCAGTTCCTTCATACTCGACCTTCTACATTTAAATTTAGGGACCAGAAAAATATTAAGTATTATTAGCATGAACAATGCTGAGTGTTTTCACACAATTTATATTGCAACTGAACTTATCTCTCATAAGGTGACAAGAAGAAAATAAAATGATGTTCCAAACCTGGAACCACTTAGCGTGGCGTAGAGCAGCCAGAGCATCAAGGCATTTTTGCCTGTCCAAGCCGTCCGGTGGGTCTTTCACCATACCCGATGTTACATCTAAAATGTATTGAATTGGCAAAACGCAGTGAGGAATGGGTGTTTGACCAGGTGAGTAGGACACTTCCTCAAAGTAGCTTCAATGTCACACATGCCATTTAAAGTTTAAACTCTTGAACAACAAATGTAAATGTTCAATAAAAGCCATTCGATTAGGGCATCAACCCAGTATGAAGATAAAGAGCATATTATACTTTAGCTCTCAGGTTATTTTCAAATGTATTGCAGATTATGCAATGTGTAGCACTTCTTGATTTAAGCTAACACTGGAAAAACACATATCCCGTAAAATTAAATACTGAAGGAAGGATGGTTGGACACAGTGCACCAGCATAGAGAACACAAGACAGAAGGAACACAAAAATCCATTTTAACCAAGAAGAAACATTCAAACTTAGTTTCTTGTAAATTTTAATAGTCATGTGTTATTTGGGACCTACTCTTTAAAAGAAAAAATAAGTATAAAAAATTTAAAATCTTAAAAGCACTACATGTTTAGTAATGATGTTGTTTTTATCATACCTTATACTTAAAATAGAAATTATTTTGCTTTAAAAAAACTGACTAAAGGAATGTGAAATGCTCTTCAATATTAGAGTTCCATTACTTTCTAGTACCCTTTTTCTCTTATTCATATAAATTCCTCAGGCCATTGATATGCATGCTCCAATATCATTCAGGATGCAAGGAAGGATCTGAAAAGGGGCTGCTTTACTTAAGTCACCAGGGAAGTAAAAAAGCAAGGAATAGTTTTAAAAACAAAGCAGAATGTCTGAAAGATAAAGAAAATATAGTAGATACTGTATATTTAAATATTCATAAAAGGATTCATTAAATTACCAAGCTGATTGCTTTGTTATCAAAAAAGGAAAAGACCACAAGGCCTTTTTATACACAGATGTAAAATAAAAAGTAGGATACTTCACAGAGAACTAAAAAGTCATGAATGAACATGGTGCTACAATTTTGCAATATAATAATTAAATTTAATCTGAAGTACTACATTCAGATTTGGGCTTTTTTTAAATAGGATAGTCTTGTTGCTCTGCACAGGGCTAAAAGGGGAAGGATTTCAAAATAACAAAGCTGAGAAGAACATAGGTATCTTCTCACAGATATACAAACTTGTTAAAGTGGAAAGAAGAAAAACTGCACTAACAAGGCATTTACAGAGCAAATGAAGACGTTTAAAACAAAACAAAAAAACAAACAAAAAAACCCCAAACAAACAAAAAACAAAACACAAACCTATACAAGAGAGGTGCCAGGTAAGTTAACTAATGAAACAAGTACAACCTGGATATAAAAGACAAGGATTACATTTAGAGAAAATTCACACTAGGTAAAAAGAGGCAAAGTAAGGTTGAGAAATTAAAAATAAAAATATAGGTCTGTTTGGTCTAGTAGCCTAATCTGTCAATTTTTACATTCTGCTACAGCACGATGACTTGAAGCAGTTGTCGATCCAGGCCAAAGAGAGTGGACAAAAGACTCTAATTACCATCCACCATGATGCGGAAGAAGTCCATCAAGTGCTAGAAAGAGTCAAGAAAGATGGAAGACATGAATGGTGGGACACTCTTTTTGGATGGTCACCAACCGCCACAGGGATTCTCAACAGGATGCTCCACCCTGTTGTGATCTTGCTAATGCTCACTATACTATGTTTTGCTTTGACAATTGCTTTATATGTTAGGCTTTGGATTATGATGAAACGCTTAACTCATTTGATATCCCCACAAGATATATATGGACTCGACAACCCTCACTCAAAGAGTATATGGGATATTCCCAATTCCCTCTAAGCATCGTGAAGCTTGAGTGACTATAGTCACAGGGTGGAATATGTGGGATAATTACTGAATATGATTTAGAAATTAAACTTATATTTAAAAATGTAGCAATGCTCACACATAAACGAAAAACGGACTTTCAGGGTAAGATGCAGCTGCACGTGGTATGCCAGGAATTCACTCCACAGCGGTTCCCGTGGCAACATTGCTTGACGGAGGATGGAGCAGAGTGGAGATTCTGCGGCCAAACTCTGTCCCAACACCAGCAGAGATGGGAACTAGGGGGTACTTAAAACTGATAAGCTGCATACTTGCTGCCCTGAGCCAACGGTCTGTCATCTTTTGACAAAATGCTGTCCTTTGTGTGAACTTTGCTTCATTATAATGCATTTTAATACGAAAACACACCTCCACCTCCAATGCTACCCGCCTCCAAAGTGAGACCACCCCTCTTTGAGCATGCTCTTTGAATTTTTTGTGGCATATACCTTTAAAAGCGAAGCGAGGAAAATTTACACCAATAACAATAAAGGTATGTATGACTAGAGTCACTCAAGCTCCACCTTGAAAGTGAAAAATAGTATAAAAATGACCCAAAAAGTGGGGGGCTTTAGGGAAGACATCATCGTGGACGAGCCGAGGAAGACCCCATCAGCTGACTACTCTCGACTCCTGGGACCGGTCGACGGGCTGGACCTTTCTTCCCCCCTATAGGGACGCCTTTGGGTAAGACTTGCACTGTATCCAGTGCTTCCCCGGGAAAATTAGGAATCTCTATATAGAGTTACTTTTTACTTTTATACTTTAAAGCCAGGCTGTATTATTCATAACTTTGTTGCGCGGTTGTATACCTTATTATTTGCACGTGCTTTTGCAGACAGTGTATTTATCACCGGCAATCCACAAGAACCTGTATCTGTTGCTTTAATAAACTGCACTGTTTAAGTAGCTAATCGTAAATCTCTCATTGAACGTGACCAGCTCCCTCAGTGTGGCTGTGCTAGTTCGTGAGCACGATTAGACTGAAGGTGCAGTGCACTATTAGTGCATCCGGAATCGTGATTATTCAATATATTGAATGTGACCGGACTGATAGTGGCAAATTGGGCATCACTCAGAATCTAAGCCCAGCCGTACCCAGCCCCTCTAACATCTGAGGACCAGCTGGAAAGCAAGGGGGTTTATTTTCTGCCAAATTATTTTACCCTTTCATGCAACATCTTCTAAAACTAATATGCAAATAGGTGACACTGCAAACTTTTATCACAATAATTAACTACATAATTTGAAACTGCAATTATTTCTAGCTCTGAAAAACTTTAATTTAGAAAATAATTTCACTAAAAAGAATTACAGTTTAAGTGTACAGAAGAGAATCTTAGTGCTGGAAATGTCAATCTAAAATGTGCTACTAATATATATCATATGAATACCCATGAAACATAAAAAGACTAAGTCAGAAGTTGCAAGGCACCTATTGCACTGAGAATACATTGAAAAAAACGTACCAAGGAAACTCTTGTAATACTTAATCTGTGGATTTTTGCATCTCTTTCACATTTCAGGATTAACCCCTTAAAGACTATTTAACTAAATTCAGATGCCTAACCTACCACCCTGTTAAGCCAAGACAAAAAAAAAATAAATTTACAAAACACAATCATACATTTTTATCCTATATAACTTAATTATTACTAGTCTAAATATAAGGGGTTAATCTTCAGTTAGACATGCTGTGTCCACACTACCTCTTCATTAAAAGTTAACAGGTATATAAATTTTGGTAGGTTTTATTATGTGAAATACATTTTACCCAGTCAATTATTTCAAGACTACTGTGAACACTGCTTAATTCTAGGAGAGAGACAAAGACAAAAAGAAAAAACCCACACAAAGAGTAGATGCCAGGACTATGCATCCAAACCCCCTCCTTTGTAAAGCATGGCAGGTGTGACACTGAGCTTTAGAAAACCTTGGTCAAAAATCCTTCCGATGTCTTATGTCTTGGTAGCGACCCCTGACAGGAATCAAGTCACTCTACTAGAAGGCTTTGGACCAGGGCTGTGGGACTGTTAGCTAGGGATTAAAAAAACAAAAAAGACACATGTGCACACACATACGTACACTTTGTCTGCTGAAAGACTCCACAGCAGGGGGTTAGGGCACTTTGAATATATCAGATTCGGTAAACTGTCAAATGCACAATACTGTAAAGAACAGTAGCTATGCGGTTAACAATTTTATTTCACACTGGTTTGTTTTGGGTTTTTAGCCTTTTATCATGTAATGGGATTATTCCACATCAAACACGATTCTACTCCACATGCAAGTCTCAGTCTCATCTTTACTCAAACTGGTTCTTCTGGTAAAGTCTTCCTTATCACCTGAACTAGCTCCCAAGCAGGATAAAAAAAAAAAAAAAAGAAAACTTTAAACCATTGTAAGACAGAGCATGAGAAGCTGCAGTAGAAAAACCACAAACACAAACACATACTCTGAAGCAAATAAGCAGCAGTCTTCATAATAAGGCCTTCTTTGCTGCAATAATTTGCAATTCAGTCTTCTATTTGCTCTAGTTTCAAAAGTAAACTTTTCTGCACATCCATTTTATACTGCTCAGTGTCTTGAAGAAAAATCTAACTTGATTTTGCTTGCCTAGAGGCAGTACTACATTCAGCAGTGAATAAACTAACAAAGATCAGTGATCATTTTAACTCAAATGAGGGTCAGACAAAAATACAATGTATTTACTTTAGGTAGCGTAAATTAAGGAATTGATAATAGTAATTTGAAATTTATTTTCTTTTCAGTCTACATCATAGAATTTTAGGCCAGAAAATTGAAATTGATTATTGTGGCAGGAATCAATATTGCACTTCTGCACAGTACATTAATAAATAAATATGGTGTTTAAGGTTAATTTCATTTAATGGTTAAGGTAATTTAATAATCAAATCTTTTAAGTTAAAGTATTCTTTATGAACTTAATATGTGAAGTCTGATTCAGCACAGAAAAACCAAGAGTCATGCTACACTTAGATTGTCAAAAAACAAGTAGAATTGGTTGAGTGTGACAGTATATGTACAAAGCCTTTATAGCTAGGAATAATATGCACAGCTTAAAAATCATGTACAAAGCACTCTTTAAGACTCTTCAAAAGTCACCCAAACTAGAGAATGGATCTTGGAATTTTTCTTTCTGATTATGTAGGATGACTTTGTTAACACGGCTTGCTTACAATACACTAGTCATGGCTACAGAACATTTACCAACGCAATATAAAAACCTCAAGCATTTAGAGGACATGTAATGATGAGATGAAATAAAAAAGCCTCTGTGGCTTATATAAATACACAAGCACGTGTATGCATGTATACATACACATACATTTTTTTCAACCTGCATATGAGAAGTGTTAAGATATCCTCAGATTTCCTATCTGTAGGTTCGCTGTCAAACACCAGAACTCCGTTCGCAATGATCTCTTTCAACTATGAAAATACAGGATTAAAAGGAAGTGAAAGTTATTTTTATCTATCTATCTGACCTGTAAACAAAAAGAACCAATGTACTGCAGACATTCATCATGCTTGTTGGCTTAAAAGCTTTTGGAGTTTTGAAAGTGTTACAGAACAGACCCTAAAGCAACACTGCTGGCACCAAAGAAACTGTAAACTTCAGAAACATAATTTGATTTACAAGCTCCACCTTCTGCTTCAGCTCAATGACAAAGCCATTTCTTATTGTACTAGTCTGGGTTTGCCAGTTGGATAGAAGACTGATTGTAATACCAGGAGACTAAATATACTCAAAAAGCACTCCAGACCAAAAAGCAACCTCAGAGAGCTGGAAAAAAAAATCACATCATATTTTAAAGTTAGAAGCACTGTTACCATTAAAAGTATTATAAAAGTACATTTTAAGTGGTGCTATTTGGAATGTGTAAGTGATGCCAATACTGATCTAGTTTAAACCCAAAACCCTGTGATTTTTCTAAAACCATATAATCTTTCTCTTAGGGCAAGACTGCTCTAGAAAGCCAGTTTATAGCCACTTGCTATAAAATACTTAGTTTTCCACATAATTTTATAAGGGGGGGGGAAGTCAAGTTTGTACCTTTTCCAGAAAGCTGAGGTTGGACATAAAGTTAGAATTTTAAAAAATTAAATAAATGCATAATATTTATTTTAACCAACTGTTTTCTACTGAGACTGGTTGTTGAAAAACAAGGTTTTGATCAAATACATTAGTTGTGCCAGCATGTTGCCTTCTAGGACCTTAATGCCATCTTAGGCAGAACAGACAAACATATAAAAACAGGTGAGAAAGAAGTAACATCTTTAACAACTCTTCCCAACCTCCATCCCTCATGTTCTCCTCCCGAATGACTGGAGATGTCAGTGTGATAGTAACTTGCATTTTGGGTTCCACACATGAATTTAAAATTATTGCTGCTTCTGGGACTGCACATTTGATATCATAATTCTCAGGACTTATTACCTAAATATCAAGAAACAGAAATTTCTATTAGTATGTGGCCAAAAGTATGGGGAAAAAAATGTATTTTTACATAGTCTTTTTAATATAAAGACAGAAATGTTATATAATTATATGAAGCAGATATGTCTGTATTCAAAGAAACAACAGTATGCACAATTAATATATATATGGACTTTCACACTGTTTCCAAATCATGAATGAAAATACACAGCAGTAACCAAGCATGCAAAAGAAAAAAAAAGCACCTACCCATAAAGGAAATTAATATATTAAGCAAATTACATAACAAGAATCTTGACAGTGTTTGAAATAAAGAAAAGCCTCAGTGCCACTTAAAATGTCAGCTGGATATGCTTCTCATTGGAGCATAGGAGCCTTTAAAAAGCACAAAGATGCAGTGGTTCTTCTTCAAGCTTGCAGTTACAGGATGGGTACTGCTAGGCACAGTCTATAATTGGCTGTCACAACATCCTTTGATGAGAGCAAAGGGCAAGATAAACACCAGGGAAAAAAATGTAAGAGTAACATGGTGGTTATTCAGAATTGCTTCTTGCAACTAGATTCAATAATACCCCCCAAAAGGAACCTGTAAGTGCCTCTAGCACCTTCTTCCACAAACTGGAGGAGCAAGTGACTTTTCCACAAAGCTAGACCAAGATGTGCAGGTTTTAAATTTTCTTCTGCTATTTCAAACAAGATCAAACCCAAGATTATTTTCTAATTAACTTGATCCTGCTAATGCTTCTACCATGCCACTGATTCTGCTGAGCATTTTACCAGACTGCACTGAAATACTAATACTGTGACAAGCATTGTATAATGATGGTGGACAGGCTTTGTTCAGTAGAGAGCACTGGAGCTAAAGACTGTACTTTCATTTCTTGTAGAAATACAGCAAATGGTTTACATGAATTCTGCTGAATGGTCTAAGACTGCATGTACTTTTGGGGTTTTTTGTTTGTTTGGTTGGTTTTTAAACATAAAAAACCCCACAAGAGTTATTTAACTAATTGTGGGACTACAAAGCACTGACACATACAAATTGGAAACAAGACATAAGTACAGACTGGCATTAATGGAGAATTTGACCTTCAGGCAGTGCAAGCTTCCTGTAACACTGCACAAATTACCTCTTTTGATGCTGGTAACTGGATAATAGTCTGTCTTCTGCTCATTTCTATTTCCCAGCTAAGTGAAATCTATTAAATGATGACTGATAGTACACCACTAGCACAAACAGCTAGACACTTGTATGGACACACTATACAGAAAGCAAAACATGCAGCACAGTCCCTGAACTTGGACAGGAACACTCAGAAAATGAAAATAAACTGAACCTGACCTATGAAATGCAGCACAGTCAGCCCTGCAGACACTTGACTTGAGGACAGGTTTTTAATGTATCTTTACAAAAATTAAAATCCAAACATCTAAATACTACTTACTGCAAGTTGTTTGGGAAGGCTTTCAGCAATGCGACTGAGTAACATCTTTGAAGGCTTCTCAGCACATAACAAAACAAGATTGATGTTTCGGTCTCCATGGAGTAGCAAACCTTTAGCCAAAACGCCTACCCGTAAAACTCCTTTCAAAGCTCTGTGAATTATAGTTAAAAGTTGCATTTAAAATAATATAAAACCCATAAACCTAACCCTGAAGATAGAAAAGTGAAATAAAATAGGAGTATTCCGTATACTCTTGAGGCCATAGTGACATATGCCATATCAAAACCCAAAGAGAACAGAATCCATGGAGCACTGATAACAGTGCAAGGAAAAACATAAAATGACTTCAGAAACAAATGATGAAATTCTTACATAATAAGAAAAAAAATACCTGTCTTTACCGCCATCCTTTTTGTCATCCCCCTCTTTGTTCTTGCTTTTTTCATGGTCAGTCATATTGTCAGAAACAAGTTTCAAAGCACGTTCAGTAATCGAAACAATTTTTTGGACTGCTTGAAGTTCCTCCTCTGTTGGATATATAGCAGCATGTTTGGTCATCACATAGCGGTCATCAGAGGAGTCAGGGCGGCGTAGATGCTAAACAAATGAAAAAGCACATTTCTAAAACTTGGGTACACTTCCAATTTCACAGATGATATGTGACCAAAAACCAAACATGTGGCTAGACAACAGAATATCCAAACCTCAAATCACTGAAATGTAACAAAACATGAACTGAAGTGTCCTTAACAACTTACACTGGGTTACATCAACAAGGGCATCACCAGCAGAGACAAAGATGTCATTGTCTCACTCTACTCAGTGCTTGTCAGGCCACACCTGGAATACTGTGTTCAGTTTTGGTCCCCTCTATGCAAAAAAGATGTGGACAGGCTGGAGAAGGTCCAGAGAAGGGTCACAAAGATGATCAAAGGACTGGGAACCCTGCCGTATGAGGAAAGGCTGGGAGAACTGGGTTTGTTCAGCCTTGAGAAAAGAAGGTTCAGGGGAGACCTTATCACCATGTTCTAGTATTTAAAGGGTGGCTACAAAAAAGATGGAGACTCCCTTTTTACAAGGAGTCATGTGGAAAAGATGAGGGGTAATGGGCACAAGTTACTCCTAGGGAGATTCCGACTGGACACAAGAGGAAAATTTTTCACAGTGAGAACAATCAGCCACTGGAATAATCTCCCCAGGGAAGCAGTGGATTCCCCAACACTGGACATTTTTAAGATTTGGCTGGACAAGGGTGCTGAGACATCTAGTCTAGGTCATGCTTTGGCAAGAAAGGTTGGACCAGATGATCCTTGAGGTCCCTTCCAACCTGGTATTCTATGATTGTATTTCAGAAGAAACAATATTTGTCTTCAAGGCATCCTTTCATCATGTAAGTGGATTTATTTTGGAAGACAGATCCATCTACACAGTTTCATTAGTATATAATTTTTTCTTCGCTTTTCCAATCCTTTATTAAGAAACACTGGAGACAACTGAAGTAGCATTGAATAATTTATAGTTCTTAATTGTGCCTCCTGGTAAGTATGATTCCCCCCCCCAAGTCAAGAAACTCACAGCTGGTCCTTGGGGCTGAGGAGGCATTCCTGGTCTAACTCCCAGCAGGCCTAGAGGTCCTGGAGGACCATGAGGATATCCTCCATCTGGTATTCTGCGACGGTCATCCCAGTGATGCTGCTCTTCCTCTATTCTCCTCCAGTACATGTCCTCTTCATATCGCCTGAAGTGCATCAGTATTCTCTTTATATAGCAGTTAATATTTCCAACCATTCTAAATAAATTCTTGGATGTCCTCACTAACTCATTTCTAGTAGTCATGAGCAAATACCAGTGAACTCCAGAGGGTATCTAAAATGAATGGTTATTTTGAAAGTGGGCCTGAATTTATAGCAAATAATTCTAGTAAGTCTACATTCCTTAGAGGGATTGAACACTAGCAAACAAAAACAAATAAAAAACCCAGAGGGATAATGACAATTTAAAACAAGATAGTACAGAGTTCCCAAAACAAGTATTCAAAATAAGTAACTACAGAAGCAGAGTTAGTTTTAGATAATCTGATTGCAAGCTTTGTTTCATTAATTGATAAAAGAGAATGCATTAACCTCATTTCCATCCTCCAGCGTTCTTCCTCTTCTCGCCTTCTCCAATATTCTTCTTTCTGCATCTGTTTCCTCATCTTCTCTTCTTGAATTTTTCTTGCTCGAATACTAGGCTTTACTTCTACTTGTAAGTCTGGGTTTACTTTTTTCTAATTCAGAAACATAATGAATGAAATGTTGGTTTGCCTCTTGTCATCTCAAGGTCACGGAGATCTTTTGACATGTTTAACACACACTACTGATCTATGATAAAATCAAGGGGAGTAAAATGAAGTTTTAGAACCGCACTGAATGAATGGTTGAAGAAGAAAAATCTGTGTCCAGTATTTTAAAGAAAAGAAATAGCAACATATTACAAATAGCATGAATTCCCCTTCAACTATATAAGAACAAAGCAATTAAAGATTAAAATGTTACATGAAATACTGAGTAATTTGCTGTTCGTTCTATAGCAAGATGACTACTTTATAGCCTGAAAAAAACCATTTCATCCTAACTACAGTGTGCTTCCTGGCACCCTGTTCCTGAAGGGTCCTCATACAGGGGCATAATCATGAGTTACCGAATACATTTTTTCTGGCAATTTTTTCTCTTCTTTCATCCCTTTCATGATTATGCAGGTCCACTATATCTCCTGTGACTGTAGTAGATTCTTCCTATATAATCTTATAATAATCAAAATGCACACCATATGTCAGTATAGATGTCTCTCCATACATGACTAAAAAGTCTGCAACACTTGTTTCTCAAATGTCTCCACAAAGGGTGGTTTATCCTGCCAAAAACATTGAGTACTACTATTTTGCATTAATTTAAATTCACGGTAAACAACATAAAGCACCTACTGTTGCTTGCAAAGGTTGCCTGAAAGCAATATTCAAAGGGTTTAAAAAAAAAACCAACATACCAAAATGCAGTTTCACAGTCTGCATTACTACTTTAAAGACCATACTCTCTAAGAAATATATTTCACTAGCTTTTTTTTAATATGCTGTTTACTCAGAGTACATTTGACAAGTCTTTAAATGTAAGATTGCGTAACCAGTCAGCTGACATCTGGTGGATTTTCAGATGCAAGCCTTAGAATTTCTACTAACCTTATACTGAAGTCTGTGCCGCCTCCCTTTTAAGTGCATCTCCTTGGCATTAGGATCATTAAAACTGCATTCACAAAGTTTACAGTGAAAGCGGATCACCTTTCCTTCATCATTTCTTACCTGGAAAACAAAGTTTAACACATTGGCGGGGATGTTTTTGTTTTGTTTTGGATTTTTTTGTTTTGTTTTGTATGGGGGGTGTGTGTGTTTTTTGTTTTGTTTGCTTGTTTTGGGGTGGTTTTTTTAAAGCAAAGATGATGTAAAAATTAATCTAATTCAGTGACACTGGATGATGTCTATCCATCTCAAAACATGCTAAAAAGTTCACATAGTAAGTGAAAGAAAGCAAAATAGACCTTAGAACTTTCAATTCTGACAGATACACCATCGTGTTTGGTAATGAACAAAGAACAAAGTTCTTCCATTCCAAAGAGTACACAGCTTTAAACTCGAGCCTGAACATATTAAGCTGAATAATTAAAAACTCACAAATTATGAAAAATTTACATCAGACTTCATCCACATATTTCATGTCACCCACATGAAGAATACCCCACTGAGCTCAAAAGAAACATGCAAAATAAAAAAAGCAAACATATGTACAAGCTTTTGCAGTTTCAATGCCTTGTCACTCTTCAAGGAGGAGCCAGAGAATTACAGGCCAGTCGGCCTCACCTCGATCCCTGGGAATGTGAAGGAGCAGGTAATCCTGGAAACCATTTCCAGGCACATTAAGGACAAGAAAATCAGCATCCCAAGTCAGCATGACTTTATACTTTTTTATACTTGAACAACTGATAAACTTCTACAATGAAATAACTGGCCTGGTAGATGAGGGGAGAGCAGTTGATATTGTCGACCTGGACTTCAGTAAGGCATCTGACACGGACTCACCATAATATCTTCATAAACAAGATGAAATGCTGTAGATGAATAAGTTGGCTACTGAGAATTCCTGTGTATTCAAAGTAACAGTTTATAGAATATCAAAATTCCTGTGTCATTGGAAACTAGGATAATAAGGAATACAAATGGTTAATGGGAAAAACAGAAGAATAAAGCAAATATATGAGGGGTTATTAACAAACAAATGCAGATGTGTGCTACTGTTAACTAGATAAACAAAATTGCATACCTTACATAGTTTTGGGAATATACAGTTTTATAGGGGTCTTGGGATGTGAGGTACCTCACTAATCAGAGGAGCCTTTGACATTTTTAGGAGGGAAGTCTGCCAACTAGTTTAAATTTGCAATAGGCTCATGTCTTTAGGAACCAAGCACTTGGGGAAGCTTTTCTGTTAATGGTATAGTTACGTCCTTTGTAGTTGTAACCTCAAAATGGATTGATGGTTGTAGGCTTAACTCTGGGGTGTTAAATTATGTGTAAAATTTTGTCTGCTACTTAAATGCAACAATGGTAGGTTAAAGTGGAGTTACATTATTGGTACCTAGAAAAGCAAAGTAGTAGCTTAAGGCAGGAAATATGGAATGTTTTAAGAATTGAATACAATTTTCCATATTAGTGAAGCTTCTTTCCTTTTATAGAGAACTTGCCAATTTTAGCATTTTTTCTGCTTAACAAACATCTTCATTAATGATCTGGATGATGGGGCAGAGTGTACCCTCAGCAAGTTTGCTGATGACACAAAACTGGGAGCAGTGGCTGATGTGCCAGAGGGTTGTGCTGGAGAAATGGGTTGACAGGAACCTCGTGAAATTCAACATGGGGAAATGCAAAGTCCTGCACCTGGGGAGGAACAGCCCCATGCACTAATATATGCCAGGGCCACCCAGCTGGAAAGCAGCTTGGCAGAAAAGGACCTGGGGGTTCTGGTGAATGCCAAGTTGAACTTGAGCCAACAATGTGCCCTTGTAGCAAAGGCAGCAAGGGCAGCAAATGGCATCCTGGGCTGCATTAGACAAAGTATTGCCAGCAGGTTAAGGGAGCTGATCCTTCCTCTCTAAGCCAGCACTGGTAAGGCCACACCTGGAGTCTTGTATCCAGTTCTGGGCTCCCCAGTGCGAGAGACATGGACATAGTGGAGAGAGTCCAATAGAGCCACAAAGATGACGAAGGGACTGGAGCCTCTCTCTTACAAGGAAAGGCTGAGAGAGCTGGGACTGTTTAGCCTAGCGATGAGAAGGCTCAGTGGGGGATCTTATTAATGTATGTAAATACCTGAAGGGAGATTGCAAAGAGGACAAAGCCAGGCTCTTTTCAGCGATGCCCAGTGACAGGACCAGAGGCAATGGGCACTATCTGAAACACAGGAGGTTCTCTCTCTCTGAATATCGGGAAACACTCTTATTTTTGTGAGGGTGACTGAGCACTGGCACAGGTTGCCCAGGGAGCTTGTGGCGTGTCCCTCCTTGGAAATATTCAAAAGCTGTCTTGACATAGTCCTGGGCAACTGGCTCTAGGTGGCCCTGCTTGAGTGGGATTGGACCCCCAGATGACCTCCAGAGGTCCCTTCCGACCTCAACCATTCTGTGATTTTTGACAGGGAAAATGTTAGTAGTTGGTACATTTTCAGGCACACATAACATCTCAAGTTCAGTTCTTTTTGTCTGGTGTTATCATTGTGAACATGGCTATTAACTAGACTTGAATAAAATCAAAGTTTTGATAATGAAGGAAGTGGTATAGACATCATGCTGTCCATTGTGTGCAACTGAATAAAGAGGTAGATACAGAGCATATATTTACATCACTGTTGCAGACACTTGCAGTTATGTTGTGATGTACAGTGAGGAAAACATTGCAGAATTTGATTTGATTTCAATCGGGGAGTGAGACTAAATGTGAAGATGAACAAAGCAGTAAGGGTGTATTGAAAACATGAGGACATTCATCTTCGAGACGAGTTATTGATAGTATGTATCCATTACCAGTTGGTTGGGTGTTTGGTTTTTTTTGTTTTAGTAGAATGAGACAAGGATGTTTTTAGAAAAAAGGAAGGGAAACTCAAATTTACTGTCTTTTTAGGTCACATGTAGTTAAACCATAGAATATGTTACCAGGAGCTGCTAAAATTTAACAGAATTCAAGAGAGGATTGCACATGTGCATGCCTTCATGTCTAGTGAATTGCATTACAAACAATGTTCTGTTCACAAAGTTGTAAAATGGGAAATAATAATTTTCATTAAAGATCTAAAAAAGATACATTGTCTTCAAAATTTTATGCCTATAGTGAGTGACAGGCTCTAGAAAAACAGAAGTTTTCTAATATTCAACATAGTAGTGTAATATTTCATTTAGCCATTTTATGCTGTTTATTGTCAAGTGTGTTTAGGTGAAAAAAGCTAATTTGATTATGATTATTATGTTGATGATGATTATTATTATTTTGGTTTTACTTTACTCTGCCCAGGTTTCATTAACACACCTGAAACTTCATCTGACCAATTACTCGGTAGTGCCTCTTCCTAGGTTAGAAACTGAAGAAGCAGCAGGTTGTAGTGCTTTCAGTTTTTGGAGAGTCATATTTGTTTCAGTCTTCATATCCCTGAAAGAAAAACTGCAAAATTGTATTTTTTTTTGCTATTCTGACTAATAGAGTTATCTACGAAACTTTGAGCAATCTGGCAGTTAGGTCTCAATAAATATGGTTTCCTTAAGGCTAAAATGTTCAAATATTCCTAAGAGTTAGAATTTGAGCAATAAAGCTTAATTAGTGTGAGGGTTTTTTGTTTGGTTGGTTTTTACTTTTGTTTTAGTTCAAGATATTTGTATTTTTAAAATTATTTTTAAGAGTCACTTAAGTGTTGTGCTAAGCCAGCCTGAAAAATCACTTCTGCATTTGCATGCAAATAAACCTGCAAGAAATAAATATGTTTTAGAAGTTGTCATTTCTGAGGAAGCGGGGAGTTTGGGTAGACAAAATTGGGTTTAGTCCTGATTGTAACTCTCTATCAAAATAGCACTCTTGGGGGGGGGGGGGGGAATATTTAAATGTCCTTTGCCTCTAGGAAGAGAGTTTTCAGTGTTCATTGCTCTAAACAGAGCTGGAATAGCAGCAGTGTTAATGCGTGTGTTGGTTATTAGTACAGAAGATGCACTGGAGATCAGCATTTTTTTATTCCTTCAGCTTATGTGCACATGAATTAGAATTCATTTTTGTTTTTTAATTAAATCAGTGTGATGAAAAGCAAGGCTTATAGGGAATCTTTTATGTGCTTTCCTCTATATATACCTCTTAAGTGCTGTATATCTTATATGGAAATAGACTGCATTTTTCTGCAAGTGTATTCCTCTGACAATAATTGCTACAGATACCTTAAGTTTTTTAATGCATAACTTCACAAATATCCTAATGTGGAAAATAAAATATCTTACAATCTTAAGTCACCTGAAGTTATTACCTGACAAAATAGATAGCGTTATATCAAAGTATTGTATTTTCTTGATATTGTTAATGTGCAGCAATAAATAAAGCTTTCTACTTAAAAAAACCAAAACAAACCAACCAACCAACCAAAAAAAACAAACAAACAAAAAAACCCACCCCAAAAACAACCAACAACCCAAACCCAAGAAACCTCAACACTTCTTTACTAGAAAAGGCCAATAGCTGGAAATGAAAAAAGACAAGAAAAGAGTGTTCTCCAGAAGATAATTTAGTATTTGTTTCTTAAATTTAAATGCTCTCAATTCTCTGTCATTTTTGGGCTGATAAATCACATTCCCGTGATTTCCATCCAGACCTTCTATCAGTGTCACTATATAAAAGTACCAAACAAGTGAGGATTCTGCTATTTTAGATCTAATTATAATACAAGTTCTCATCTAAGCTTTCTTTTTTGTGTGTAAGAATGTTGCTCATTTGCAAACCTCTATTAAATAGCTATTTAAATTAAACCCGTGTAGTTTTGGAACTGGAGAACAATATTTTGCTAAGGGGATGCCAATACTTCATTAATTGCTATTGATCAGCACTTTCTGCCTCCTAACCAGCATCTGACTTAAAATAATATTAGGTGTGCTGCCATCTTTTTTCAATTTGGAAGCCCATATTTCTTTTTCTATATAGAAAACACTGCTACAGTTTGCTTAGTTTGCTTGTTGAAGATCTGCTCTGGTGAGACCCCACCTGGAGTACTGCATCCAGCTCTGGAGTCCCTCAGTACAGGAAAGACATGGACCTGTTTGGAGAGGGTCCAGAGGAGGGCCACAAAAATGATCAGAGGGATGTAGCACCTCTCCTATGAGGAACGGCTGAGAGAGTTGGGCTTCAGCCTGGAGAAGAGAAGACTCCGGGGAGACCTTATTGCAGCCTTTCAGTTCTTAAAAGGGGCCCATAAGAAAAATGGGGAGAGACTTTTTAGCAGGGCCTATTGCGATAGATAGGACGAGAGGTGATGGTTTTAAACTAAAAGAGGGGAGACTCAGGCTGGATGTGAGGAAAATATTCTTTACAATGAGGGTGGTAAAATATTGGAACAGGTTTCCCAGAGAGGTGGTGGATGCACCATCCCTGGAGACATTCAAGGCCAGGCTGAGTGTGGTTCTGGGCAACCTGATCTAGTTGAAGATATCCCTGCTAATTGCAGGGGGGTTGGACTAGATGACCTTTGAAGGTCCCTTCCAACCCAAACTATTCTATGATCTTTGTGCAGTCCAGAAAAGATTTTTAATTGCTTCTTGAATATTTGGGGGTTTGAAACAGGGAACAAAAATTACTAACAGAAATATGAAAGAATTAATATAGTTATTTTAATAACTAATGTGGAGCAGTGATGGCTAACACCTTACATTTTAGAGCTTGTTCTCAGGGTGTGGACTTTTTGCTCCTGGTGTTTTAATACAATTTAGCGAAATGTAAGTGTTCAGGCTGGACTTTTCCAGGCTAAATATCTACCTAGAATTATACTTTTTTTTTTTTTTTTTTTTTTTTAAGCTATACTATAGCTTAATTTGTGGTGTAGAATTAGGCAGGGAGATCTTAACTCTGATGCCTTAGTGTTTTGGAATGGGGACTTAGAATATGCAAATGGGAAAAAGATGTTTACATGTTTCAGAGTCACAGTTCTGAGTGTACACAGCAATATTAAATGTTGATACCATGAAAGTAGCTGCAGTATTAGTCTTATGTCCAGCTTGCAAAATATCAAAGCAAAACATGCACCTGTCTTGGGAAAACTTCATTTCACTTGGTGAAAGGAGTTTCATACATCAGAACATCAGATAGCAACATAGACAAGGCTAACTTTTGCTGTGGCCTTTGCTCTGGAATGAATTCTGCAGGATTGTGAGTCAGTGTGACCCTTCACTCCGCAGAAAATCAGACTGACATGGAATTGGAGATTAGTGTGGAGAAAGATACATGGTCACAGCTCACTGCTGTCAGTCTTATCTAGGAGGTTTAATATCATAGTGGTATTTCATAATATGTGGCACTTTTCCTGATACTAATGCATCAGGAAGACTAGTATTTTCCATCATTAATGTCAGTAGAAATTAGTTGTCATTCAAAGATTTGAGTCAAAGGTGTTTTACAAAACATACTTTTCTCATGCACTGTAGTACAATAATTGTGTGTAAAGAATTAATTCTCTTGATCTTGAGGTTCTTTAGGTAAGATGTGGAAGATGAGAGCAAGCTAGGTATACAGTGGGGTGTAAAACTTCTGAATAGAAGCAAGCTTATTTGGGAGGAGGAAGCAAAGAGCATAGGGAAATGGGGGATATGCATGTAGCAGTTTAGGGCAGGCAGGGAGAGACAAAAAGCATTAGGTAAGGTGCTGGAAACGACCTTCTGTAGTTGACTGAAACATACATCTACAGAACAATTGAGTGTGACATGTAGACTGTAAACTGGCTGTGGCTGGGATAGCAAAAACACAGTGAAACAAATACGAGCCAGATGATGAGTATTGAAGAATGCGTGTTGTTCCTAGAAAATAGAAATTAAAGTGAGCTCGGTGGGGAAGCACTGTTACTATTATGATCGGCTAAAGAAATCGGTGTGGTATGAATTAAATATATTCTTTTTTAAAATCTCTGACAGAAGAGGTATTATTAGAGCAATACAGCAGAGTAAGATTTGAAGCTGCCAAGTCCTTTGCCTGTAACTTCTTAAATCAAAGAACGGCGTTTATTTTGATAGTAAGCTAAAACACTGTAAGAATTGTAATATGAAGTTACCTTGAATTGAATGATCACAAACTGGGTTTGCTTTAAGTAAATGTTGGTCTAGAACTCATTTGCTTTTGAAACTGAATCCTTCATAAACTAAGGAAAAAAATTCTTGACAGCAAGGGTGCTCAGACGCTGGAACATGTTGTCTAGAGCAGTCTTGCAATCTCCATTCTTGGAGATGACTGGAACCTGACTGGACTTGCAGTCCCGAGAAACCTAATGTAACTTCAAAATAAGCTGTGCTTTGAGCACAGGGTTAGAACAGATGACCTCCAAATCTTTGTTTCAGCCTAAATTATTCTGTGATTTTTATTTTTTTAAGCTCTGCCTAGTTAGTAAAGGCAGTTGAATTGTGTATCTTTTCATATGAAGAGCACTAGAATTCCTTGAACTCAAAGATGCTAATCATAGAATCAACTAGGTTGGAAAAGACCTTTAAGATCATCAAGTCCAACCATTACTCCAGGACTGCCAAGTCCACCACTAAACCATGTCACTAAGGGCCTCATCTACACGGGGTTTTTTTGAACACTTCCAGGGATGGTGATTCTACCACTTCCCTGGGCAGCCTGTTCCAATGCCTGACTACCCTTTTGGTGAAGAAATTTTTCCTAATATCCAGTCTAAACCTCCCCTGGTGCAGCTTGAGGCTGTTTCCTCTTGTCCTGTTGCTTGGGAGAAGAGACCAGCCACCTCCTCACTCCATCCTCCTTTCAGGTAGTTGTAGAGAGTGATAAGGTCCCCCCGAGCCTTCTCTTCTTCAGACTAAACAACCCCAGTTCCTTCAGCTGTTCCTCATAAAACTTGTGCTCTGGGCCCTTCACCAGCTTCGTTGCCCTTCTCTGGACCCACTCCAGCACCTCAAATGTCTGTCTTGTAGTGAGGGGCCCAGAACTGAACACAGTTATTTGAGGTGCAGCCTCACCAGTACCGACTACAGGGGCTTATTACTTCCCTGGCCCTGCTGGCCACACTATTTCTGATACAAGCCAGGATGCTGTTGGCCGCCTTGGCTGCCTGGGCACACTGCTGGCTCATCTTCAGCCAGCCGTCAATCAGCACCCCCAGGCCCTTTTCCACCAGGCAGCTTTCCAGCCACTCTTCCCCAAGCCTGTAGCATTGCATGGGGTTGTTGTGGCCCAAGTGCAGGACCTGGCACTTCGCCTTGTTGAATCTCATACTATTGTCCACAGCCCATTGATCCAGCCTGTCCAGATCCCTCTGCAGAGCCTTCCTACTCTCCAGCAGATCAACACTCCTGCCCAACTTGGTGTCGTCTGCAAATTTACTGAGGGTGCACTCGATCCCCTCATCCACATGATCAATAAAGATATTAAACAACACTGGTCCTAACACCGAGCCCTGAGGGACGCCACTAGTGACTGGTCCCCAACTAGATGTGACACCATTCACCACCACTCTTTGGGCTCGGCCATCTAGCCGGTTTTTAACCCAGAGAAGAATACACCCATCCAGAGGCCACGAGCAGCCAGTTTCTCCAGGAGAATGCTGTGAGAGACAGCGTCAAATGCTTTACTATAGCCCAAATAGATGATGTCCACAGCCTTTCCCTCATCAACCAGGCGGGTCACCTTGTTGTAGAAGGAGATCAGGTTGGTCAAGCAGGACCTGCCCTTCATGAACCCATACTGACTGGGCCTGGCCCTCCCCTCTGGTTTTCCTGCATATGCTGTGTGATCATACTTAGGATAATCTGCTCCATGACCCTCCCCGGCACTGAGGTCAGGCTGACAGGCCTGTAGTTTCTGGGGTCTTCCTTCCTGCCCTTTTTGTGGAGAGGCGTCACATTGTCCAACCTCCAATTCTCTGGGACCTGCCCACTAGACCAGGACTGCTGATAAATGATGGAGAGTGGCTTAGCAAGCTCCTCTGCCAGCTCCTTCCGCACTCTTGGGTGGAACCCATCCGGCCCCATAGACTTGTGTACGTCTAAGGGAAACAGGAGGTCACTAACCATTTTCTCTTGGATTATGGGGACTTCCATCAGCTCCCCATCTCTGCCATTCAGCTCAGGGGACTGAGTACCCTGAGGATGGCTGGTGTGACTATTAAAGACTGAGGCAAAGGTGGCGTTAAGTACCTCAGCTTTTTCCTCATCCTTGGTGACTAGGTTTCCCCGGTATCCAGTAAAGGATGGAGGTTTCCCTTGGTCCCCCTTTTACTGCTAATGTATTTGTAAAAATATGGTTTATTCTCTTTTATGGTGGTGGCCAGATTTAGTTCCAGCTATGCCTTAGAAATGAGAAAATTTTCTTCCTACATAATCTAACAACATCCTTGTACTCCTAGTGGGTTGACAGTCCCTTCTTCCACAGGTGATAGATTCTCTCTTTTTTTTTTTTTTTTTTTTTCCCTGAGTTCCAGCAATATCTCCCTGTTCAGCCAGGCTGGTCTCTTCCCCGACGGTTTGATTTTTGGCACATGGGGACCGCCTGCTCCTGCACCTTGAAGATTTCATTCTTGAAGAGTGTCCAGCCTTCCTGGACCCCTTTGTCCTTCAGTAATGTTTCCCGGGGAATCCTGCCAACCAGCATCCTAAACAGGCCAAAGTCAGCCCTCTCGAAGCCTAACGTGGTGGTTTTGCTGATCTTCTTCCTGACTTCTCTAAGGATTAAAAATTCAATCATTTCGTGATCACTTTGCCCAAGACGGCCTCCAACCATCACATCACCCACCAGTCCTTCTCTGTTTGTGAACAGCCAATCTAGCCAGGCGTCTTCCCTAGTTGGCTCACTCGCCAGCTGGGTCAGGAAGTTATCTTCCACACCCTCTAAGAACCTCCTGGATTGTTTCTTCTCTGCTGTATTGTACTTCCAGCAGACATCTCGTAGGTTGAAGTCCCCTGTGAGAACAAAGGCTAGCGATCGTGAAACTTCTCCCAGTTGCTTGAAGAACACTTCATCCGTAGCTTCATCCTGGCTAGGTGGTCTATAAGAGACTCCTACCAGGATATCTGCTTGGTTGGCCTTCCCCCTGATCCTCACCCACAAACATTCAACCTTCTCACAACATTAAGTTCCAGGCAGTCGAGGCACTCCCTGACATACAACACAACCCCACCACCTTTCTTTCCTTGCCTATCCCTTCTGAAGAGCCTGTAGCCATCCATTGCAGCGCTCCAATCATGCAAATCATCCCAAGGATATTAGAATTTATTTTGGGAAAGAGAAGAATTGACCTACAAAAAAACCCTGGCGAAGTTACCAGGTCAATCAGTTAGCTTCTCTGTCTGCTTGTAATTTGGTTCAACTTTTTCCCACTGTGTTGCAGGATTAAGTTTAACTGAATTACTTTCTTTGTTGTGGTCAAGAACTCACATGTGGTTTGTTACCATAGCTCAGCTGACATACTGCATTTTATTGCTGCTCTAGCAACTTTATCAGGTGCCTAAGTCTTTTGGAGTTTTATTTATTGGGACTAAGTTGAAATACTTGGTGTGGTGCAGTATAGAAAATTATTACTTAAGGTAGAAGTTAGTAGAAGAATTGTAGAGAAGGAGCTGGTAGAGGTGGTTCTCTCCCTCTCATCCTCTCATTCCTCCCCCCCCCCGCTTCCATACATATAATTTATGCGGGTTCTGGCACTCAGCAGACTGTTTTTGTGAGCTCCAATATTTCTAACATTTCTACCATGTTAGAAAATCAGCCTAGCAAAAAAACCCCCAAAACCTCATAGTTTTCTGCTCGATTGAGTTAAATCAGTGCACTGAATAGCTTGACAAGTAGCAGAACTAGCACTAGGGATGAAATAGGATGGCGTAGCTAGGTTTGGTATATTGGAGGAGGGAAGAACGAGAGTGGAGATAGGATGGAGCAAGACTTTTCCTTGTTGGCAGTATTAAACTGTTGATGTGTTCAAGTGCAGTCAGAGTTAAATAGTCTGCTGCCCATTTTCTGAATTTAATGTCTTTTTAGTAGATACATATGATAATGTGAATTACCTCAGAACTTTTGAATGTTTTACACTTCTGTACCATTAGATATGTAGATAATGCAGCCTAATTTTATAGATTGTCATTCACTTTTACCATTATAAAATAGTCTTCCTGATTTTTTTTGCTGGAGTCTGATTTCTCACCTTAAACTGACAAAACAGAGAAAACTGCCTATATACATCAAGTAGGACGAATCGTTTCAAGCAGTGGTGGGAGCTACATGAGAGTGGTTCAGGTCTTTTCCTTCCGCTGTTATGCTAAGAAGATGAAAATAAAATGAAACATAATTGTGAGTACAGCTCACAACTGAATTAAATTTGGATGGAATGCAAGTGGTCTTTTAAGCAATCAGGGGCCTAAGATGGGAAGAAGGTGGAGTCCAGGCATGTAAGTCCAATAATATTTTCTCAGTATGTTTCTGCTGTAAGATTATTTTTTTTTAATATATTGAAGTTAATGGGTTCTGCTGTAATTAAAATGACAAAATCAGTTTTTCTTAAAAAAAGTAATAAAATTACTAAACACGAGGGAGTTATGGAAGTGCCTTTTGCAAAAATATTAGTATCTATAGTTAAAAGGTGCTTTGTTTCTGGTAGTTATGTCAAAGAGAATATCACAGTCTTTAGGAAAAAAATACTGCAACTTCTCGTTCCTTTTGGTTTTGAGCGTAACCATGCTGCAATTCCACTTTGCCACCGAGTATCTTTGCTTCAAGTGAGATTTCATTTTTCTATTTTCTTCTAAAAAGTAGGGGATACTACCTCCTTGATAAGCATGGAATTGGTTTTGAATTATCTTTTAATAGTGCTATGGAGATGTGAAACCCTGTAGGGCTGATGGGGTCTGCCTGACAAAGAAGGGGAAGAGCATCTTTGGTCAGACACTTGCCAGGCTGGTGAAAGCAGCTTTAAACTAGAATCGTTGGGGGAGGAGAGCACTGATCCATCCCAACCCTACCAGTCAGATGCCAGCACCTGTAATGAATGCTCAGAGCAATGCAGAGCTACTTCGGCCGCTCCAGCCAATGAGTCGGCTTTATTCGGAGCTCGGCTCAGATGCCTCTACACAAACACACGTAGTATGGGGAATAAACAAGAGGAATTAGAGATGCGTGCACATCTACAGGGATATGACATCATTGGCATCACGGAAACATGGTGGGATGGCTCCTATGACTGGAGTGTTGGAATGGAAGGTTATAGGCTTTTTAGGAAAGACAGACTGGGCAGACAGGGAGGGGGCCCTTTATGTCAATGACTGGCTTGAGAGTATGGAACTCTGCCTGGGGATGGATGATGAGCTGACCGAGAGCTTGTGGGTCAAGATTAAAGTCAGGGCAGCGACAGGGGACATTACTGTGGGGGTCTGCAACAGGCCACCTGATCAGGAGGACTCTGTGGATGAAGACCTCTATAGGCAGATAGGAGCAGCCTCACGCTCGCAAGCCCTTACCCTCACGGGGGACTTCAACCACCCCGATATCTGTTGGAGGGACGGCACGGCACAAGCAATTCAGTAGGTTCCTTGATTGTGTGGAAGACAACTTCCTCTTGCAAGTGATAGAGGAGCCAACAAGGAGAGGTGCCATACTTGACCTCGTGCTCACCAACAGGGAGGGGCTGGTGGGGAATGTGATGCTCCAAGGCAGCCTTGGCTGCAGTGATCACAAGATGGTGGAGTTCAAGGTCCTCAGGGCAGTGAGAAGGGCACGGAGAAAGCTCACTGCCCTGGACTTCAAGAGAGCAGACTTCGACCTCTTCAGGAACCTGCTCAGTAAGGTTCCATGGGATAAAGCCCTAGAGGGCAGGGGAGCCCAAGATTATAGAGATTCTTAAATATTATTGAAAAGCATTGCAGGAAGTGCAGTAAAAATTTCAGAATAATCACTCAATCCCCCAGCCCAAAATGCTGGCTAATATTCAAGGATCACCTGCTCCAAGCTCAGGAGCGATGCGTCCTGACAAGAAGGAAATGGGGCAAGAAGGCCAGGGGGCCCCCATGGATGGATAAGGAGCTGCTGAGAAAATTCAGAAGGAAAAAAGCAGCTTATAGAAGGTGGAAGCAAAGACAGGCGGCCCGGAAAGAATACAGGGAGATTGTCCAGTAATCTAGGGACCAGGTCAGGAAAGCTAAGGCCCAGATAGAATTGAGTCTGGCCAGGGATATGAAAGATAATAGGAAGGGCTTCTATAGGTATGTAGCAAACAATAGACAGACTGGGAACAATATGGGCCCTCTCCGGAAGCTATCAGGAGAACTGGTTACCCTGGATTTGGAGAAGGCTGAGGTTCTCCATGACTTCTTTGCCTCAGTCTTCACTGGCAAGTGCTCTGACCACGCCGCTCAAGTCTTGCAAGGCAGATGCAGGGACTGTGAGAAAGAAGACCTTAGGCCTACTGTAGGAGAGGATCAGGTTCGAGATCATCTTAGGAACCTGAATGTGCACAAGTCCATGGGACCTGATGAAATCCATCTCTGGGTCCTGAGGGAGCCAGCGAATGAAGTTACTAAGCCACTATCCATCATATTTGAAAAATCATGGCAGTCAGGTGAAGTGACTAAAAAAAGGAAAATATAACCCCCCTTTTCAAGAAGGGGAAAATGGAAGACCTGGGGAACTACAGAGCAATCAGTCTCACCTCTGTGCCTGGCAGGATCATGGAGCAGATTCTCCTGGAAAGCATGCTAAGACACATGAAAAACAATGAGGTGGGTGGTGACAGCCAACATGACTTCCCTAAGGGCAAATCATGCCTGACCAATTTGGTGGCCTTCTACGATGGAGCTACAGAACTGATGGATAGGGGCAGAGCAACTGACATTGTCTACCTGGACTTGTGCAAAGCGTTTGACACTGTCCCACACATGACATCCTTGTCTCTAAACTGAAGAGACACAAATTTGATGGATGTACCACCCGGTGGATAAAGAATTGGCTGGATGGCCACATGCAGAGAGTTGTGGTCAATGGTTCAGTGTCCACATGGAGGTGGGTAACGAGTGGTGTCCCTCAGGGATCGGTGTTGGAAATGATCCTGATCAACATCACTGTCGGCAACATGGACAGTGGGATTGAGTGCGCCCTCAGCAAGTTTGCTGATGACACCAAGCTATGTCGTGTGGTTGACATGCTGGAGGGAAGGGATGCCATTCAGAGGGACCCTGACACACCTGAGAGGCGGGCCAATACAAACCTCATGAAGTTCAACACAGCAAAGTGCAAGGTCCCACACCTGGGTCGGGGCAATCCCAGGCACAGCTACAGGTTGGACAGAGAAGTGATTCAGAGCAGTCCTGCAGAGAAGGACTTGGGGGTATTGGTGGACAAGAAATTTTACATGAGCCGGCAGCACGCGCTCACAGCCCAGAAAGCCAACTGTATCCTGGGCTGCATCAAAAGGAGTGTGACCAGCAGGTCAAAGGAGGTGATCCTGCCCCTCTACTCTGCTCTTGTGAGACCTCACTTGGAGTATTGTGTACAGTTCTGGTGTCCTCAACATAAGAAAGACATGGAGCTGTTGGAGCAAGTCCAGAGGAGGGCAATGAGGATGATAAGGGGACTGGAGCACCTCCCATACGAAGACAGGCTAAGAAAGGTGGGGCTGTTCAGCCTGGAGAAGAGAAGGCTGCATGGAGACCTCATAGCAGCCTTCCAGTATCTGAAGGGGGCCTATAAGGATGCTGGAGAGGGACTCTTCATCAGGGACTGTAGTGGTAGGACAAGGGGTAATGGCTTCAAACTTAAACAGGGGAAGTTCAGGTTAGATATAAGGAAGAAGTTTACTCTGAGGGTGGTGAGGCACTGGAACATGTTGCCCAAGGAAGTTGTGAATGCTCCATCCCTGGCAGTGTTCAAGGCCAGGTTGGACAGGGCCTTGGGGTGACATGGTCTAGTGGGAGGTGTCCCTGCGGATGGCAGGGGTGTTAGAACTAGATGATCTTAAGGGTCCTTTCCAAACCTAACCATTCTGATAGTCCTGGGCAACTGGCTCTAGGTGGCCCTGCTTGAGTGGGATTGGACCCCCAGATGACCTCCAGAGGTCCCTTCTGACCTCAACCATTCTCTGAGTATTTCATGTTGAATAAATTTTCACTAAAATAGTTAAAAAGTAATCTACATTTTCATATCAATACCTCCTCCACATAGTCATGGCCCACTGGCTGGACATCACTTTGCAAGGTAGCAAGAGTCGTGGGAGTCACTGGTTCAGCTACTGTGTCTCGTTTTATTTCCTGTGTTTGTACTATTGCAGCAGTAGTTGTTTTAACACTTTCAGCTGATTTCATTTCTTCCAGTTTACTTCCTGTTGTCTGAAGCTTATTACCACCTACAAATCAGAAAAGTTAAATCATTAACTTTCATATAATGTGAATATGATTGCACATGATGTGCAAACTGAAGACTTTATTTGCAAGTGTCTATGTTCTGCCCAAAGCATTATCAGTCTTTTAAAATTAGTTAAAACGCAAACATATTTTAAATACAAGATTTTTAAAAAAGGTTTAACAGAAGTTATTTAAAACAAACATTTTTCTTGCTAAAATAAAAAACTGTTTATATAGTTGTATTTTTCATCATTCGTTTTCATGCTTTTTCATGATAGACAGGACTGAATTGGAATAACTCAGCAAATATTTTAATATTTTGGTTTTATTTTTGTCATCATATTTTATATTTTTTTCGTAAATGGATCCAAAAAAGTACTCAAAACCTTATACTGTTTGTACTAACAAAGGTATTATACTCAGTTTTACAACTGTATAGGTCTTTCCTTATTACTGAACAACTGCTTCCTATTTCTAAATGTATGTCATGCTTATTTCAAAAGTTTCCACTGTTAGATTACCAGTATTACAAGGATGTTTCAGTTGCCCAGTTATCAACTGCCAACCTACTGCAGGTTTCCTTAACAGCCCAGGCTAAACTGAAATTAGGACCAACTGGACTATCAACTGCAATACTTCAACAGCTACTACATAAGAAACCAAAGGTGGGAGGCTTCTTATGAAGGTGGAAGAAGCCTCCAAGAGGTCAGATGGAGGCAACAGGGCAGAAAACACCATAAATTGTGAAGCAAACTTTTATATACATTCTTATTTTCACCTATCAGTAACTCTCTTAAACACAACAGTTACCATGCCTAAATTAACTAAATACATTTGTATTTGTTGTGGCACTAAAATCTTAAAAAATATATAGAACAGGTTAGGTTTCACAATAAAGACTGACTTCTATACTTGCCAACAAAGTTTATTTTCGGTGTAGATATTTTCTTTACAGCTATATTAGCAGCAGTTGAAGATGTTTTGCTGTTGGATGTCATGTTAAGTGGTGCGTTTGCCACAAGAGTAAGAATTTTCACTGCAGAGGATGCAACAGAGGAGTTCACAGTACTGCTGTCAGTTGCTATATTTGAAGCAGAGGCAGTTTGTTTAGAAGCAGATGTGGATGTTGAGGAAGTAGCTTGGGTAACCACATTTGGTTCAGCTGAAGGAATGGGTTTGCCAAGTTTTGCGTGCAACTTTACTACCTATAAGAATGAAGAGAAATTCATATGATCTCCCTGGTATAACTATATAAAAAATTAATGAAAAAATAAACTTGTTATAGGTTATGGAAGCTTTAACAGAAAAATTAATATCACAAAAAAAAAAAATCAATATAACTACAAAGTTATTACTGCTAGACATGCCTTTAATACAAACACATGTAACACAATCATGATATGCACACAACTGTATACGTGCACTTCACGGATCTTAGCTTTTTGTTCTTTAAATACGTTCCCCATCAGAATAGACATATTAATGTCACATTGTCCTGGTTTCAGCTGGGATAGAGGTAATTTTCTTCCTAATAGCTGGTGCAGTGCTGTGGTTTGGTTTTAGTCCGAGAACAATGCTGATAACACACCAATGTTTTAGTTGTTGCTCAGTAGCACTTACCCTGATCAAGGACTTTTCAGTCTCTCATGCTCTGCCAGTGAGGAGGGGCAGAAGAAGCCAGGAGGAAGCAGAGACAGGACACCTGACCCAAACTAGCCAAAGGGGTATTCCATACCACAGCACGTCATGCCCAGTATATAAACTGGGGGGAGTTACCCAGAAGGGACTGATCACTGCTCGGGTCAGGCTGGGTATCAGTCATCGGGTGGTGAGCAATTGTATTGTGCAGCACTACTGTTTGGTTTTTTTTCCCTTTTTAGTTTAATATTCTCTCCCCTTGTTATTTCCCTTAGTATTAGTAGCAGTAGTAGTAATATTGTATTGTACTTTATTTTAGTTATTAAACTGTTTTTATCTCAACCCATGGGGTTTATATTCTTTTGATTGTTCTCCCCATCCCACCTGGGGAGGGGGAAGGAGGGGTGAGTGAGTGGCTACATGGTACTTAGTTACCAGCTGGGTTTAAAGCACAACACACATAATACTATAAATTTAAGTTTAAGCAACTCTTCAAAATTACTTTTTTCCAGTAGAACACACAAGATTCTTCAGTGTACCAAAGAAATAGAGTCCTTTGAGATTTCATTTTTACACTGGTGACAAACTAAATTTGCATGAGTTAGTGACTATGAGGAAGAAAAAGCAACCTCCAAATATATAAACATAATATATACTATACTCCATATACCTATGGAGTTACTGGGCACAACCCAAAAAATTAATGGTTCAACTTCATTAATTAAAGAGCACTAGACAATTCTAAATTATAATTTTTGTTCTTTTACTAACAAAAAATAATACTGGGAAAATTGTTTTAAATTTGCTATGAGATTTATTTATTTTAATAGGAATGATGTTATTGGTGACACTTTGTACAGTTTTCTGAAATGCAAAGAGCTATAAAAGCTGAATATTAATATTTTATCTGTTACTGACATTAATATTTCCAGAGTTATGAGGAAAATCTGTAATATCTAAACACGCATTCTACACTGCTATTCCATTTACTATTGTATGGCCAAATTTAAAACACAAGTCACAGGGGTTCACAGTGCAGCCCACCTAACTGCACCCATACAGTAGGGAAAGCATGCTTACCAAAACTCTTCCAAACATACTCATAAAGTCTACTACAAGACATTGTTCCTTGCTCCCATATGCCAATTTTCCTTGCAAAAAATATCAAAAAGAAACACATAATAGTCCTGCCCGTTGGCACTGACTCAACTTACAGTGTTCATACTGAGAGTTTCACAGCACCAGACAAATAAGAATGGTGAGAAAAGCCTTGAAAAGATTTAGGGGGCACAAGCATGCTCCTGCATGTCCTCATTGATGCTTTTCCCCATCTTACTCTATACCTTCTTCCTATGATTTACATACTTTCCCCAATACATCCTCTTCTCATTGATGCCGTGGCAATGTTTTTCCCCCTTTCTCCCAATAAGGCCCTTCTAATAGTGAGCTTAAAGAGAAGTTTGAAACAAAAAGCAGAACCTAAATGTCTTAAAATAATTTGAATTATATTGTTTCTGCATATTTTCTCCTAAGAGGAGAAAAATGATGGTAAGAAATATACAGCTTGTATAACAATAAGAGAAAATTCTTACTTTCTGATGCTTGGCTCCACGGATATGGGCAGCATAAGCATCTGCTCCTGTACAAGACACATCACAAAGCTCACAGTGCAACTGATTCTGAGTTCCACGAGCAGAAGTGCTGCTGTTACTGGTGTTCTGGGAAGCTTTTAGTGATGCTTCTTTTTTTTTGTGTTTCTGGCCTTCTAAGTGTTCTTTATAAGTCTGTTTAAATAAACAATACACACAATAAGCTGGTTTTGTACTGCTTGTTCATCATTCATGTGAATACATGTAATATAGAACATAGCATAAAACACATGCTTTGTATGAGAAATACTTCCTACACTGAACATTTCTTCTGTATGACATGCTCTAAGGCATAAGCAGGCCACTTCTAAGACCAAGAAATTTTCTTCATCACCAGGATTCCACTTTTAGGTAATACAATATGGTCTTTTCTCCTCTGCCTTCTCACTTCCTCAATCAAGTACTGGTCAACTGATATTACCATTGAAAGCTTGATAAGATCAGAAAACTGCATCTCAGGTGCAGTTTCCTGCATTGCACTGAATTAGTCTTGATTTTTAATTTTCCTCAAACTGCAAGACCACAGTTATTAAATGTATTGAGGAACTAAAAAAAAAAAAAAAATTAAAAAGAAAATAGTGCATAAATAAAGCTGTGCTGAAAAGGAAATGCAGAAGTTGGGATTTGTTCCTATACCAACACTGGCAATCTATAGAGCAGACAGGGTGGAAAATAATGAAAAATTTACCTAAAGAGTAGGTGTTTTGCCAAACACACACACAAACACTCTGCATGAATTGATATCTACTTTTTATGCACTTGTACCCACTGTGAAACTAAACTGAGATGCTGGAATATATAAATAAACTTTCAGGCTTACCATTCACAAAGTTTTGAAAAAAGGTATTCTCTAACAAGTTTGCTATGCTAAAAAAGCAAATCAAATTCAAAGTTTAGAATACTTCTGGAGTCCAAACCACAGCTGAAGCTTCTCTGTACAAGCTAAGGGGATGCATCTTTTTGTCTTCTCATAGGACCTCTTTCTATAATAGCACACATTTTCATTTAATGATTCCTTTAGTAAAAGTATAGAAACGTGTCTTTAAAAATTAACAAATATTCTTAAAGGTATAATTTTTTTAGCTGAAATAATTATGACTAAAGTGTATAGTAGAAGTTTACATAATACAAGTACCTGTGGTCCAGCACAGCTGATCTTACAAACATCACAGTAGTGGATCTGGGGTGGTTTGGGAGTTTGCTTTGGTTTCAATTGCTTATTTTGGAATGGTGCCTTTTTAGTAAAGGTGGTCCCAGTCCAAGCAGCTGTTGCAGCAGCAGCAGCTGCTGCTGCTACTGCCTGTTTCTGTTGCTGCTGCTGCTGCTGGTAATAGGATGATGCAGCTGAATACACTGCGGCTTCATAGCTGGAATAAGAGGTACCTCAAAGATCAAAATAAAATAACTGTTACATCACTGTACATCATGTATCAATTACATAATACCCTAATTCCAAGCATGTTGCATGGGGGGGGGGGGGGGAGACACAAATGATTTAAATGATTTATTGAGACCTTGTTAGGCAGTCTGAATTTTTCTTGCTGCTTCACAGTACGCAAATACATAGCATACCACTTGTATAAGAAATATATTTGATTTTAGACACATCTTTGCAGACATGCAGTTATGTTAGGTGTATCAAAGCATCCCTAAAGAATATGTGAAATTTCTTGGAACATCTGGTAAGACCAAGTATGACGTAAAAAGCATTTTAATAAAAAGATTTATTGAAGGCCAATTGAAGTAAGCAGTCTTCCAGAACCATATTTACTGTTCAAGTTCCAAAATGAAAAGAAGGGCAGATATTATGTAGAGGAAGGGGGGAGTTGGGGGTGGGGTGAGAATGAAGACAAAATGGCTAGTGCTATTACATTCTATTACACCGAGTTAAATCGGTTTAGTGCAGAGAAGCTGCTTGACTGCTAAAATCTCTGCAGCACGCCCTGTCTATACACTCCTTGATTTCTAGCATCAAAGTTGAATAAATCAAGGAAACTGGGCTTTCATACCTTTGAGCCAGTTTTCCCATAAACTTTCTAAATCTACTGGTTCAACTATTTAATCCTCTGATGAGACTCTGTTTCAAGGAAGTCTTAAAATCCCTTTTTAAGCAGAAAACAAAATAAAAAAATTCAAGGTAGCTATAATATGCCAGTTGATTAACATCTGGCCATAAGGTTAACATCTTTTCATCTTTAAATACTGTTTGGATTTCTAATGCTTCAAGGAAAGTCTCTTTTTTAGCACCCATTCTCCTGCCATTTTGGGTCAAGACAACCGAAACTTACAGGTTCTATATTGGACTGCTCCTCCCTATCTCTGTACCTGCTGTTTGATGGCAGCATGCTTCCAATTACCCTGGATTATATTTGTGTGGATGTGTTTCCTTATTTTTTCTATCCCACATCTTTTCTCTCCAAACCTTACAGTAAGTCACAAAACACCATGCACATAGCAACACCAATGCTTTGGATATTCTCACATGAAACAAATTAGACACATACAAACATCAAACCTCAAAGATACATCAAAATATTTTGCCATTATTATGATTTAACTGGTTGATACTTCTCGGTAGACTATGATGTAATTGAACACAAACTGCTAAAATTCCAAGTATTTAAATCCTCTCCTGTAACAATTGCAAAGATCCCAGCAACATAATATGCAAAATTCTTACCGGAGTAAGTAACTGCTGTTGTACTGTATGTTCCACTTTGAGTATAGGATGGAACCACAGTAGCTGCAGCTGCTACTGGCTGCACAGTAGAGGATACTGGATATATAGGAAACGTAGTTGTTGCTGGACTTGGGGTTGCGGGTTTTATAGCTGTCACTTGTCGCGTTTGCTGGGCTTGCGTATACTGAGTTGCCCCTTGGCTATATCCTGCTTTTGGAGCTAATTAGGATAGAAAATAGAATGTACAAACATTGATATGCTTTAGTTGAATGAAATGCAAACCATATTAAGTGGAACAGGCTGCCCAGGGAAGTGGTGAAGTCACCATCCGTCTACATCACAAGGCATGTAGATGAGGCCCTCAGTGACATGGTTTAGTGGTGGCCTTGGCAGTGCTGGGGAACGGTTGGACTTGATGATCTTAAAGGTCTTTTCCAACCTGGTTCATTCTATGATTCTATGATTCTATATGCTGGGGAATAAACATATAAGTGGTTTTTGGGTTTTGCCACCTTTGGTTTTTTTTACAGTAATGGTTGTGTATCACCTACCATATATCACACAACTGTTTAATCATGTCACAGCTCACACTAGTAAGCCTCAGATTTATTTATTTTTAACTGTGCTGCCATGTTTTTAAACAACATTCTCATTCAATGGTTTTACTAGAGTACACATTTAACCAAATTAAATCTAAGCTTTCCTATTATTCCTAATTATAGTAACAAAAGTAAATAGGATTTATGCTTTGTAGCACTGATGATACCAATAAAGTACTACATATGTTAAGTAACTAAAGAATTTTTTTTAAAAAGTCTAACCAAGTTATCATCTGAACCCACCACTGAGTTTTTGAACCTACTTCAGAAAAAAAAAAATACCTACAAGTATGTTTTGAGTGTATATAATAACAATACAAACCTCAAAGATAGCTACTTGTAGCTATGTTACAATAATGTTCAAGTTCTAGGTGCAGCAAATTTTTCTACACATTGACAGGGATTACATGTCAAAACTTAAAAAAAAAATAATAATCTGGATAATGTGAAATATTCTAAGACATATTTTTAAAGTATTAAAGTAGTACACAGAATGTGTATAATGACAGGAGTTTGAATCATGCCACCCACCTGTCTGGTAGTACGATTCAGCTACTGAAGGTTGAGGCTGGGCAGCCACAGCCACAGCAGTCACTGTTGGTTGTTGATAGTATTGTTTGCTGTCATAAGCTACAGCTGGGGTGGTAGATCGAACATAAGAATAGGAATCCTAAAAATTAAAAAACCAAAAACCAGCAAATTTCTCCTCAAGTATATATCTGGAGTAATAAAAACCATTAGCAGAATCAAAGAATTTTTTTCTATTCTACTAAAGTAGATTAAAAAAAATACGTACAGATACAGCATATACTCATATATGCATTAAATAAATTAAATTTACATTTATAGATACTTCAGGCCTGAAGAAAACCCTGATAGTCTTTTTCAGACTTAATATAGGAATTAACCTCATGCTATTAAATCACTGTCCCTTCCAAATTATTGTTACCAAAAAGCAATTATTCCCATTAGTTTTTCATGACTGTATCAGATTAAATTCCTGTAAAATATGAAGGAAAAAACCAACACACATCCCCACAAACCACAATAAATTCACAAGTTTACAAACATGACCCTTTATTGGCTTTAAAAAATCCTATCATCAACAATACTTTTCTTTTTAGAGTATGAAAGAGATACTTTTAAAGCCTTCCTCACTTTTTGGTGTACTGACTATACCATTGGGGAACCATATCTAGCTTGTAAGGGCAAGGCAAGTATCCCATTCAAAGCCTCCAGATCTCAGATGGCGGCTAGTAAGCTTAGAAGGGGAGGGCTTGGAAGACAATATATGCATGTACATCTATTCTCCCATCCTCACCATATTTATGGTAAAGCGTAAAGAGTTGATCAACTGAGGGGTAGCAAGGCATGAGCTACATTAGCTGAAATGTACTAATGTATACAATTTATTTTTATTTTAAAGAAATATAACAATAAAATCTCTTTTCCATCCAACCTGTGTAAAGCGGAATTATTTTTCTTTAGTTTAGAGGGCTATTTTCTGTCTGAATGCATCTAATAACCAAGTAGTTTAATGACCTCATAATTATGAGTAAACATGCTACTGGAAAGACTCCTACCTTTTGATTCATTACCATATGCAAGAAATTACAAAAGCTGTACAAAGGAATTTATAACATACAGCAAGTATAGTCATTTTAAGCAAACAAAAATACTAATTAGAATCTAGATAATGCCTTGATACGTTTAGGACTAAAAAGTTAAAGAACTGTTACATACTATTTCAATGTCCTGTGTCTCACAGTAAATGTATATTTAAAAGGGGAGATTTAGATTAGATATTAGGAAGAAGTTATTCACTATGAGGGTTGTGAGGCACTGGAACAGGTTGCCCAGAGAAGCTGTGGCTGCCCCATCCCTGGCAGTGTTCAAGGCCAGGTTGGATGGGGCTTGGAGCAACCTGGTCTAGTGGAAGGTGTCCCTGCCTGTGGCAGGGGGTTGGAACTGGATGAGCTTTCAGGTCCCTTCCAACCCAAACCATTCTATGAGCCATGCCCTAAGAGTTTGATAACTCTTGTGCATAAACATACCAGCCTAGAAATATCTATCGAAGACTAACAAATTCTAATGTAGACCAAAAAAACCCCAAACAAAACAAACAAACGAACAAAAAAACCCCTGATAAAAAGACAAACAAAGCTTACATTTCCAATGGGAAACTACCTGGCCATTTAAAACCCCTCATCTTTTTGCATCTGTCTGATTGAAACCAATGGGCTAGGGTTACTGACGTGCATATACACTTGCACTGCGTGAATCTAGACAGGCAGGAAAAACTGCAACTTCTCACTCTTTCTTAAAAACTGAACAGGTGTAAACACTTATATTAGATAAGTCCCAAGATAACCTCTACAGACTGAAATTTTCCGACTGCAAAACTGATGCAGCACTCTGATTTCACAGAATCATTGAGGCTGGAAGGAACCTCTGGAGATCATCTAGTCCACCCCCCTGCCAAGGCAGGGCTACCTGGAGCAGGTTACACAGGAACGTGTCCAGGTGGGTTTGGAATGTCTCCAGAGAGGGAGACTCCACAACCTCCCTGGGCAGCCTGTTCCAGTGCTCTGCCACCTTCAACATAAAGACGTTCTTCCTCATGTTGAGGTGAAACTTCTTGTGTTTTAAGTTTATGGCCGTTGCTCTTCATCCTGTCACTGGGCACCACTAAAAAGAGTCTGGCACCATCCTCCTGGCACCCGCCTTTGAGATATTTATATGCATTAATGAGATCCCCTCTCAGTCTTCTCTAGACTAAACAGGCCCAGCTCCTGCAATCTCTCCTCATAAGAAAGATGCTCCAAACCTCTGATCATTCTCGTGGCCCTCCGCTGCTAAGTTTCTTTATTACCAAACTGAAGAGGAATACAAGTTACTGAGAGGATGTTGTTTCATATGACATTTAAGCCAGCAGAAAAAAGGGAAGTTGTCTGAGATACCATCACATCTCTCCTCACAGCCCTACACAATCTCACCTCCATCTCTTGCACTGGCATCATAAGTGTGCAGAATCAAGGAAATTCTGCAGAAGCCTGACAATCCTGTGGAAAGCTGCTACTTCTTTTTTGGTTGGTTAGATTACTGTAGGATCCTTATCCTGAACTGACCCACTGAAACACTGACAACTGCTAGATTCAGTGCAAAGCAGCAGCATCAAAGGTCAAGGCAAGATGAAAACAGACAACAGTTCCCTTTTGTAGAAGCCTGTAGCCACACATGGTTAGGCAATGGTCTCACAAATGGTATCTAAAACCTACCAAAAGGGTAGTTCCTCTCCTAGGGTAATCTTCTATCCTTTTACATTTGGTACTAGAGCTCCTGTGGCACCAAGGAATCTGACAAGGGAACTATTTCTATCTCCCACCAAAAATTTTTATTGGAACAGTTTTTTCATCTAAATCAGTTCCATGATCCAGTTTACCATATGCCACTTGAACACTTAGGCTAGCTGAGACAAGTGTTTCAGCAGTAGTTCACAAAATCATTTGGATTTGGATGCCAATTCATCGCTTATTGTGTGAATGTCTAAATCTTAGCTCCTGCAATACTACAGCTGATAATCCTCTATACATGTCATATGAGACTGCAGTCACTTCACATTCTATCAGTTTTAGCTATTAAGTAATTTGAGTTGCATTCAAATTGTGATTCATGGAAGAAAAAATATAAATATCACATTCTCTTACCCAAACAGGCCTCCTCCTTTTAAAATATAATTTAAAAATCACATAAGTAATTTTTTAAAAAATTTTTTTTTAAACACACCTGGTAATTCTGTGTAGTGACAGGAGGTGGTGGTGGTGGAGCTTCTTGTTGCCTCTGTGTATAACTATAATCCATAGCTGTGTGCGCTGTAGGATAGCCTCCATACGCGGCAGCTGTTGCAGCAGCTGCAACAGCTACTGGAGCAGGCCTGGCCATTGCAACTGTGGCTGCTGCTGGAGCATAGGCTGCAGTAACGGTGTGTGCAGCAACTGGTGCCTGGTGGACAGTGTAGCTAGCAACTGTAGTTGGATGGGAGTAGGCTACACCCGAAGCTGGCTGCTGGCTATATTGGAAAAAGACAGTACATAAATAATTAGATTAATTCAACATATTAAGCTAATGTCTAAACATTTCAAAATCACAGATTTGATTAATACTTGTCTGTTCTACAAACAGACCTGAAGCAGCTATTACACACTTTAATGGCTTTTATTACCTCTCTTCCACCCCCATTAAAAAGGCTATATCAATTTGAAGTTTCTGAGGATGCAGGCATATCACGCAGGTGATGACTTCTTAGCAAGGGGAGGGTGTTGTGTTCCACTGCTTGAAAAGAACCCAAGTCTTTCATTCAAATTAATACAGAAGCCTTACACTGTTATTTTTTCACGGCAAATAAGTTTTTAAGTGTTTTAGTAGTTCTTCAATAAAACTGACATACCTGTCAAATTAAGAAATAGACTACTTTTCTGTGAGAGCTCATTACTGACCTGCACTTGCATGATGTTGTTCAGTAAACCATATTAAAATAATGAGATTTTAAAGACTTCTGTGAAAATTAGCTTGGAACTCTTAATTTAAGGCAGACACACTTTAAATACACACCACCAATAATGGACTTTTCGCAAAAAAAATTAGAATTATAAAAGCTGGCCCCACTCACTCATACAGTGAGTCCACTGCCTCACAACATGAAACAGCAAAAGAACAATCAGATAGAGCAAGACGACTGCTAGGAGAGCTCTAGCAATCTTCTAGGCACATACTGAGACTAATCTGCTTCTCTTAAATTTGCAGGTAGGACATTCATATGTAGCTATTTCCTAACGATGAGTAAATACTAACACCGGAAATATAAAATAAAATATTATGTCTTCAAAGGCTTAATTATATGAATTGAAACCAATATTACTATCCTATACTGATCTACAACTGTGTATTATAATTAAAAGCATACAACATTTTTGGTCAAGGTTTTTTTTCTTCTCATTTCTGATTGGTTGGATGGGGTCTTTTTGGTGGGGTTTGTTGTTTTCTTATTTTTGGGATTTACTTTTTTTTTTTTTTAATTCAATTCGCAAAAATATCACTATTTGGAACAAAAATATGAAATGGGGATTGAGTGATTATTCTGAAATTTTTACTGCACTTCCTGCAATGCTTTTCAATAATATTTAAGAATCTCTATAATCTTGGGCTCCCCTGCCTTCTAGGGCTTTATCCCATGGAACCTTACTGAGCAGGTTCCTGAAGAGGTCGAAGTCTGCTCTCTTGAAGTCCAGGGCAGTGAGCTTTCTCCGTGCCCTTCTCACTGCCCTGAGGACCTTGAACTCCACCATCTTGTGATCACTGCAGCCAAGGCTGCCTTGGAGCATCACATTCCCCACCAGCCCCTCCCTGTTGGTGAGCACGAGGTCAAGTATGGCACCTCTCCTTGTTGGCTCCTCTATCACTTGCAAGAGGAAGTTGTCTTCCACACAATCAAGGAACCTACTGAATTGCTTGTGCCGTGCCGTCCCTCCAACAGATATCGGGGTGGTTGAAGTCCCCCGTGAGGGTAAGGGCTTGCGAGCGTGAGGCTGCTCCTATCTGCCTATAGAGGTCTTCATCCACAGAGTCCTCCTGATCAGGTGGCCTGTTGCAGACCCCCACAGTAATGTCCCCTGTCGCTGCCCTGACTTTAATCTTGACCCACAAGCTCTCGGTCAGCTCATCATCCATCCCCAGGCAGAGTTCCATACTCTCAAGCCAGTCATTGACATAAAGGGCCCCCCTCCCTGTCTGCCCAGTCTGTCTTTCCTAAAAAGCCTATAACCTTCCATTCCAACACTCCAGTCATAGGAGCCATCCCACCATGTTTCCGTGATGCCAATGATGTCATATCCCTGTAGATGTGCACGCATCTCTAATTCCTCTTGTTTATTCCCCATACTACGTGTGTTTGTGTAGAGGCATCTGAGCCGAGCTCCGAATAAAGCCGACTCATTGGCTGGAGCGGCCGAAGTAGCTCTGCATTGCTCTGAGCATTCATTACAGGTGCTGGCATCTGACTGGTAGGGTTGGGATGGATCAGTGCTCTCCTCCCCCAACGATTCTAGTTTAAAGCTGCTTTCACCAGCCTGGCAAGTGTCTGACCAAAGATGCTCTTCCCCTTCTTTGTCAGGCAGACCCCATCAGCCCTACAGGGTTTCACATCTCCATAGCACTATTAAAAGATAATTCAAAACCAATTCCATGCTTATCAAGGAGGTAGTATCCCCTACTTTTTAGAAGAAAATAGAAAAATGAAATCTCACTTGAAGCAAAGATACTCGGTGGCAAAGTGGAATTGCAGCATGGTTACGCTCAAAACCAAAAGGAACGAGAAGTTGCAGTATTTTTTTCCTAAAGACTGTGATATTCTCTTTGACATAACTACCAGAAACAAAGCACCTTTTAACTATAGATACTAATATTTTTGCAAAAGGCACTTCCATAACTCCCTCGTGTTTAGTAATTTTATTACTTTTTTTAAGAAAAACTGATTTTGTCATTTTAATTACAGCAGAACCCATTAACTTCAATATATTAAAAAAAATAATCTTACAGCAGAAACATACTGAGAAAATATTATTGGACTTACATGCCTGGACTCCACCTTCTTCCCATCTTAGGCCCCTGATTGCTTAAAAGACCACTTGCATTCCATCCAAATTTAATTCAGTTGTGAGCTGTACTCACAATTATGTTTCATTTTATTTTCATCTTCTTAGCATAACAGCGGAAGGAAAAGACCTGAACCACTCTCATGTAGCTCCCACCACTGCTTGAAACGATTCGTCCTACTTGATGTATATAGGCAGTTTTCTCTGTTTTGTCAGTTTAAGGTGAGAAATCAGACTCCAGCAAAAAAAATCAGGAAGACTATTTTATAATGGTAAAAGTGAATGACAATCTATAAAATTAGGCTGCATTATCTACATATCTAATGGTACAGAAGTGTAAAACATTCAAAAGTTCTGAGGTAATTCACATTATCATATGTATCTACTAAAAAGACATTAAATTCAGAAAATGGGCAGCAGACTATTTAACTCTGACTGCACTTGAACACATCAACAGTTTAATACTGCCAACAAGGAAAAGTCTTGCTCCATCCTATCTCCACTCTCGTTCTTCCCTCCTCCAATATACCAAACCTAGCTACGCCATCCTATTTCATCCCTAGTGCTAGTTCTGCTACTTGTCAAGCTATTCAGTGCACTGATTTAACTCAATCGAGCAGAAAACTATGAGGTTTTGGGGGTTTTTTTGCTAGGCTGATTTTCTAACATGGTAGAAATGTTAGAAATATTGGAGCTCACAAAAACAGTCTGCTGAGTGCCAGAACCCGCATAAATTATATGTATGGAAGCGGGGGGGGGGGAGGAATGAGAGGATGAGAGGGAGAGAACCACCTCTACCAGCTCCTTCTCTACAATTCTTCTACTAACTTCTACCTTAAGTAATAATTTTCTATACTGCACCACACCAAGTATTTCAACTTAGTCCCAATAAATAAAACTCCAAAAGACTTAGGCACCTGATAAAGTTGCTAGAGCAGCAATAAAATGCAGTATGTCAGCTGAGCTATGGTAACAAACCACATGTGAGTTCTTGACCACAACAAAGAAAGTAATTCAGTTAAACTTAATCCTGCAACACAGTGGGAAAAAGTTGAACCAAATTACAAGCAGACAGAGAAGCTAACTGATTGACCTGGTAACTTCGCCAGGGTTTTTTTGTAGGTCAATTCTTCTCTTTCCCAAAATAAATTCTAATATCCTTGGGATGATTTGCATGATTGGAGCGCTGCAATGGATGGCTACAGGCTCTTCAGAAGGGATAGGCAAGGAAAGAAAGGTGGTGGGGTTGTGTTGTATGTCAGGGAGTGCCTCGACTGCCTGGAACTTAATGTTGTGAGAAGGTTGAATGTTTGTGGGTGAGGATCAGGGGGAAGGCCAACCAAGCAGATATCCTGGTAGGAGTCTCTTATAGACCACCTAGCCAGGATGAAGCTACGGATGAAGTGTTCTTCAAGCAACTGGGAGAAGTTTCACGATCGCTAGCCTTTGTTCTCACAGGGGACTTCAACCTACGAGATGTCTGCTGGAAGTACAATACAGCAGAGAAGAAACAATCCAGGAGGTTCTTAGAGGGTGTGGAAGATAACTTCCTGACCCAGCTGGCGAGTGAGCCAACTAGGGAAGACGCCTGGCTAGATTGGCTGTTCACAAACAGAGAAGGACTGGTGGGTGATGTGATGGTTGGAGGCCGTCTTGGGCAAAGTGATCACGAAATGATTGAATTTTTAATCCTTAGAGAAGTCAGGAAGAAGATCAGCAAAACCACCACGTTAGGCTTCGAGAGGGCTGACTTTGGCCTGTTTAGGATGCTGGTTGGCAGGATTCCCCGGGAAACATTACTGAAGGACAAAGGGGTCCAGGAAGGCTGGACACTCTTCAAGAATGAAATCTTCAAGGTGCAGGAGCAGGCGGTCCCCATGTGCCAAAAATCAAACCGTCGGGGAAGAGACCAGCCTGGCTGAACAGGGAGATATTGCTGGAACTCAGGTAAAAAAAAAAAAAAAAAAAAAGAGAGAATCTATCACCTGTGGAAGAAGGGACTGTCAACCCACTAGGAGTACAAGGATGTTGTTAGATTATGTAGGAAGAAAATTTTCTCATTTCTAAGGCATAGCTGGAACTAAATCTGGCCACCACCATAAAAGAGAATAAACCATATTTTTACAAATACATTAGCAGTAAAAGGGGGACCAAGGGAAACCTCCATCCTTTACTGGATACCGGGGAAACCTAGTCACCAAGGATGAGGAAAAAGCTGAGGTACTTAACGCCACCTTTGCCTCAGTCTTTAATAGTCACACCAGCCATCCTCAGGGTACTCAGTCCCCTGAGCTGAATGGCAGAGATGGGGAGCTGATGGAAGTCCCCATAATCCAAGAGAAAATGGTTAGTGACCTCCTGTTTCCCTTAGACGTACACAAGTCTATGGGGCCGGATGGGTTCCACCCAAGAGTGCGGAAGGAGCTGGCAGAGGAGCTTGCTAAGCCACTCTCCATCATTTATCAGCAGTCCTGGTCTAGTGGGCAGGTCCCAGAGAATTGGAGGTTGGACAATGTGACGCCTCTCCACAAAAAGGGCAGGAAGGAAGACCCCAGAAACTACAGGCCTGTCAGCCTGACCTCAGTGCCGGGGAGGGTCATGGAGCAGATTATCCTAAGTATGATCACACAGCATATGCAGGAAAACCAGAGGGGAGGGCCAGGCCCAGTCAGTATGGGTTCATGAAGGGCAGGTCCTGCTTGACCAACCTGATCTCCTTCTACAACAAGGTGACCCGCCTGGTTGATGAGGGAAAGGCTGTGGACATCATCTATTTGGGCTATAGTAAAGCATTTGACGCTGTCTCTCACAGCATTCTCCTGGAGAAACTGGCTGCTCGTGGCCTCTGGATGGGTGTATTCTTCTCTGGGTTAAAAACCGGCTAGATGGCCGAGCCCAAAGAGTGGTGGTGAATGGTGTCACATCTAGTTGGGGACCAGTCACTAGTGGCGTCCCTCAGGGCTCGGTGTTAGGACCAGTGTTGTTTAATATCTTTATTGATCATGTGGATGAGGGGATCGAGTGCACCCTCAGTAAATTTGCAGACGACACCAAGTTGGGCAGGAGTGTTGATCTGCTGGAGAGTAGGAAGGCTCTGCAGAGGGATCTGGACAGGCTGGATCAATGGGCTGTGGACAATAGTATGAGATTCAACAAGGCGAAGTGCCAGGTCCTGCACTTGGGCCACAACAACCCCATGCAATGCTACAGGCTTGGGGAAGAGTGGCTGGAAAGCTGCCTGGTGGAAAAGGGCCTGGGGGTGCTGATTGACGGCTGGCTGAAGATGAGCCAGCAGTGTGCCCAGGCAGCCAAGGCGGCCAACAGCATCCTGGCTTGTATCAGAAATAGTGTGGCCAGCAGGGCCAGGGAAGTAATAAGCCCCCTGTAGTCGGTACTGGTGAGGCTGCACCTCAAATAACTGTGTTCAGTTCTGGGCCCCTCACTACAAGACAGACATTTGAGGTGCTGGAGTGGGTCCAGAGAAGGGCAACGAAGCTGGTGAAGGGCCCAGAGCACAAGTTTTATGAGGAACAGCTGAAGGAACTGGGGTTGTTTAGTCTGAAGAAGAGAAGGCTCGGGGGGACCTTATCACTCTCTACAACTACCTGAAAGGAGGATGGAGTGAGGAGGTGGCTGGTCTCTTCTCCCAAGCAACAGGACAAGAGGAAACAGCCTCAAGCTGCACCAGGGGAGGTTTAGACTGGATATTAGGAAAAATTTCTTCACCAAAAGGGTAGTCAGGCATTGGAACAGGCTGCCCAGGGAAGTGGTAGAATCACCATCCCTGGAAGTGTTCAAAAAAACCCCGTGTAGATGAGGCCCTTAGTGACATGGTTTAGTGGTGGACTTGGCAGTCCTGGAGTAATGGTTGGACTTGATGATCTTAAAGGTCTTTTCCAACCTAGTTGATTCTATGATTAGCATCTTTGAGTTCAAGGAATTCTAGTGCTCTTCATATGAAAAGATACACAATTCAACTGCCTTTACTAACTAGGCAGAGCTTAAAAAAATAAAAATCACAGAATAATTTAGGCTGAAACAAAGATTTGGAGGTCATCTGTTCTAACCCTGTGCTCAAAGCACAGCTTATTTTGAAGTTACATTAGGTTTCTCGGGACTGCAAGTCCAGTCAGGTTCCAGTCATCTCCAAGAATGGAGATTGCAAGACTGCTCTAGACAACATGTTCCAGCGTCTGAGCACCCTTGCTGTCAAGAATTTTTTTCCTTAGTTTATGAAGGATTCAGTTTCAAAAGCAAATGAGTTCTAGACCAACATTTACTTAAAGCAAACCCAGTTTGTGATCATTCAATTCAAGGTAACTTCATATTACAATTCTTACAGTGTTTTAGCTTACTATCAAAATAAACGCCGTTCTTTGATTTAAGAAGTTACAGGCAAAGGACTTGGCAGCTTCAAATCTTACTCTGCTGTATTGCTCTAATAATACCTCTTCTGTCAGAGATTTTAAAAAAGAATATATTTAATTCATACCACACCGATTTCTTTAGCCGATCATAATAGTAACAGTGCTTCCCCACCGAGCTCACTTTAATTTCTATTTTCTAGGAACAACACGCATTCTTCAATACTCATCATCTGGCTCGTATTTGTTTCACTGTGTTTTTGCTATCCCAGCCACAGCCAGTTTACAGTCTACATGTCACACTCAATTGTTCTGTAGATGTATGTTTCAGTCAACTACAGAAGGTCGTTTCCAGCACCTTACCTAATGCTTTTTGTCTCTCCCTGCCTGCCCTAAACTGCTACATGCATATCCCCCATTTCCCTATGCTCTTTGCTTCCTCCTCCCAAATAAGCTTGCTTCTATTCAGAAGTTTTACACCCCACTGTATACCTAGCTTGCTCTCATCTTCCACATCTTACCTAAAGAACCTCAAGATCAAGAGAATTAATTCTTTACACACAATTATTGTACTACAGTGCATGAGAAAAGTATGTTTTGTAAAACACCTTTGACTCAAATCTTTGAATGACAACTAATTTCTACTGACATTAATGATGGAAAATACTAGTCTTCCTGATGCATTAGTATCAGGAAAAGTGCCACATATTATGAAATACCACTATGATATTAAACCTCCTAGATAAGACTGACAGCAGTGAGCTGTGACCATGTATCTTTCTCCACACTAATCTCCAATTCCATGTCAGTCTGATTTTCTGCGGAGTGAAGGGTCACACTGACTCACAATCCTGCAGAATTCATTCCAGAGCAAAGGCCACAGCAAAAGTTAGCCTTGTCTATGTTGCTATCTGATGTTCTGATGTATGAAACTCCTTTCACCAAGTGAAATGAAGTTTTCCCAAGACAGGTGCATGTTTTGCTTTGATATTTTGCAAGCTGGACATAAGACTAATACTGCAGCTACTTTCATGGTATCAACATTTAATATTGCTGTGTACACTCAGAACTGTGACTCTGAAACATGTAAACATCTTTTTCCCATTTGCATATTCTAAGTCCCCATTCCAAAACACTAAGGCATCAGAGTTAAGATCTCCCTGCCTAATTCTACACCACAAATTAAGCTATAGTATAGCTTAAAAAAAAAAAAAAAAAAAAAAAAAAGTATAATTCTAGGTAGATATTTAGCCTGGAAAAGTCCAGCCTGAACACTTACATTTCGCCAAATTGTATTAAAACACCAGGAGCAAAAAGTCCACACCCTGAGAACAAGCTCTAAAATGTAAGGTGTTAGCCATCACTGCTCCACATTAGTTATTAAAATAACTATATTAATTCTTTCATATTTCTGTTAGTAATTTTTGTTCCCTGTTTCAAACCCCCAAATATTCAAGAAGCAATTAAAAATCTTTTCTGGACTGCACAAAGATCATAGAATAGTTTGGGTTGGAAGGGACCTTCAAAGGTCATCTAGTCCAACCCCCCTGCAATTAGCAGGGATATCTTCAACTAGATCAGGTTGCCCAGAACCACACTCAGCCTGGCCTTGAATGTCTCCAGGGATGGTGCATCCACCACCTCTCTGGGAAACCTGTTCCAATATTTTACCACCCTCATTGTAAAGAATATTTTCCTCACATCCAGCCTGAGTCTCCCCTCTTTTAGTTTAAAACCATCACCTCTCGTCCTATCTATCGCAATAGGCCCTGCTAAAAAGTCTCTCCCCATTTTTCTTATGGGCCCCTTTTAAGAACTGAAAGGCTGCAATAAGGTCTCCCCGGAGTCTTCTCTTCTCCAGGCTGAAGCCCAACTCTCTCAGCCGTTCCTCATAGGAGAGGTGCTACATCCCTCTGATCATTTTTGTGGCCCTCCTCTGGACCCTCTCCAAACAGGTCCATGTCTTTCCTGTACTGAGGGACTCCAGAGCTGGATGCAGTACTCCAGGTGGGGTCTCACCAGAGCAGATCTTCAACAAGCAAACTAAGCAAACTGTAGCAGTGTTTTCTATATAGAAAAAGAAATATGGGCTTCCAAATTGAAAAAAGATGGCAGCACACCTAATATTATTTTAAGTCAGATGCTGGTTAGGAGGCAGAAAGTGCTGATCAATAGCAATTAATGAAGTATTGGCATCCCCTTAGCAAAATATTGTTCTCCAGTTCCAAAACTACACGGGTTTAATTTAAATAGCTATTTAATAGAGGTTTGCAAATGAGCAACATTCTTACACACAAAAAAGAAAGCTTAGATGAGAACTTGTATTATAATTAGATCTAAAATAGCAGAATCCTCACTTGTTTGGTACTTTTATATAGTGACACTGATAGAAGGTCTGGATGGAAATCACGGGAATGTGATTTATCAGCCCAAAAATGACAGAGAATTGAGAGCATTTAAATTTAAGAAACAAATACTAAATTATCTTCTGGAGAACACTCTTTTCTTGTCTTTTTTCATTTCCAGCTATTGGCCTTTTCTAGTAAAGAAGTGTTGAGGTTTCTTGGGTTTGGGTTGTTGGTTGTTTTTGGGGTGGGTTTTTTTGTTTGTTTGTTTTTTTTGGTTGGTTGGTTGGTTTGTTTTGGTTTTTTTAAGTAGAAAGCTTTATTTATTGCTGCACATTAACAATATCAAGAAAATACAATACTTTGATATAACGCTATCTATTTTGTCAGGTAATAACTTCAGGTGACTTAAGATTGTAAGATATTTTATTTTCCACATTAGGATATTTGTGAAGTTATGCATTAAAAAACTTAAGGTATCTGTAGCAATTATTGTCAGAGGAATACACTTGCAGAAAAATGCAGTCTATTTCCATATAAGATATACAGCACTTAAGAGGTATATATAGAGGAAAGCACATAAAAGATTCCCTATAAGCCTTGCTTTTCATCACACTGATTTAATTAAAAAACAAAAATGAATTCTAATTCATGTGCACATAAGCTGAAGGAATAAAAAAATGCTGATCTCCAGTGCATCTTCTGTACTAATAACCAACACACGCATTAACACTGCTGCTATTCCAGCTCTGTTTAGAGCAATGAACACTGAAAACTCTCTTCCTAGAGGCAAAGGACATTTAAATATTCCCCCCCCCCCCCCCAAGAGTGCTATTTTGATAGAGAGTTACAATCAGGACTAAACCCAATTTTGTCTACCCAAACTCCCCGCTTCCTCAGAAATGACAACTTCTAAAACATATTTATTTCTTGCAGGTTTATTTGCATGCAAATGCAGAAGTGATTTTTCAGGCTGGCTTAGCACAACACTTAAGTGACTCTTAAAAATAATTTTAAAAATACAAATATCTTGAACTAAAACAAAAGTAAAAACCAACCAAACAAAAAACCCTCACACTAATTAAGCTTTATTGCTCAAATTCTAACTCTTAGGAATATTTGAACATTTTAGCCTTAAGGAAACCATATTTATTGAGACCTAACTGCCAGATTGCTCAAAGTTTCGTAGATAACTCTATTAGTCAGAATAGCAAAAAAAAATACAATTTTGCAGTTTTTCTTTCAGGGATATGAAGACTGAAACAAATATGACTCTCCAAAAACTGAAAGCACTACAACCTGCTGCTTCTTCAGTTTCTAACCTAGGAAGAGGCACTACCGAGTAATTGGTCAGATGAAGTTTCAGGTGTGTTAATGAAACCTGGGCAGAGTAAAGTAAAACCAAAATAATAATAATCATCATCAACATAATAATCATAATCAAATTAGCTTTTTTCACCTAAACACACTTGACAATAAACAGCATAAAATGGCTAAATGAAATATTACACTACTATGTTGAATATTAGAAAACTTCTGTTTTTCTAGAGCCTGTCACTCACTATAGGCATAAAATTTTGAAGACAATGTATCTTTTTTAGATCTTTAATGAAAATTATTATTTCCCATTTTACAACTTTGTGAACAGAACATTGTTTGTAATGCAATTCACTAGACATGAAGGCATGCACATGTGCAATCCTCTCTTGAATTCTGTTAAATTTTAGCAGCTCCTGGTAACATATTCTATGGTTTAACTACATGTGACCTAAAAAAGACAGTAAATTTGAGTTTCCCTTCCTTTTTTCTAAAAACATCCTTGTCTCATTCTACTAAAACAAAAAAAACCAAACACCCAACCAACTGGTAATGGATACATACTATCAATAACTCGTCTCGAAGATGAATGTCCTCATGTTTTCAATACACCCTTACTGCTTTGTTCATCTTCACATTTAGTCTCACTCCCCGATTGAAATCAAATCAAATTCTGCAATGTTTTCCTCACTGTACATCACAACATAACTGCAAGTGTCTGCAACAGTGATGTAAATATATGCTCTGTATCTACCTCTTTATTCAGTTGCACACAATGGACAGCATGATGTCTATACCACTTCCTTCATTATCAAAACTTTGATTTTATTCAAGTCTAGTTAATAGCCATGTTCACAATGATAACACCAGACAAAAAGAACTGAACTTGAGATGTTATGTGTGCCTGAAAATGTACCAACTACTAACATTTTCCCTGTCAAAAATCACAGAATGGTTGAGGTCGGAAGGGACCTCTGGAGGTCATCTGGGGGTCCAATCCCACTCAAGCAGGGCCACCTAGAGCCAGTTGCCCAGGACTATGTCAAGACAGCTTTTGAATATTTCCAAGGAGGGACACGCCACAAGCTCCCTGGGCAACCTGTGCCAGTGCTCAGTCACCCTCACAAAAATAAGAGTGTTTCCCGATATTCAGAGAGAGAGAACCTCCTGTGTTTCAGATAGTGCCCATTGCCTCTGGTCCTGTCACTGGGCATCGCTGAAAAGAGCCTGGCTTTGTCCTCTTTGCAATCTCCCTTCAGGTATTTACATACATTAATAAGATCCCCCACTGAGCCTTCTCATCGCTAGGCTAAACAGTCCCAGCTCTCTCAGCCTTTCCTTGTAAGAGAGAGGCTCCAGTCCCTTCGTCATCTTTGTGGCTCTATTGGACTCTCTCCACTATGTCCATGTCTCTCGCACTGGGGAGCCCAGAACTGGATACAAGACTCCAGGTGTGGCCTTACCAGTGCTGGCTTAGAGAGGAAGGATCAGCTCCCTTAACCTGCTGGCAATACTTTGTCTAATGCAGCCCAGGATGCCATTTGCTGCCCTTGCTGCCTTTGCTACAAGGGCACATTGTTGGCTCAAGTTCAACTTGGCATTCACCAGAACCCCCAGGTCCTTTTCTGCCAAGCTGCTTTCCAGCTGGGTGGCCCTGGCATATATTAGTGCATGGGGCTGTTCCTCCCCAGGTGCAGGACTTTGCATTTCCCCATGTTGAATTTCACGAGGTTCCTGTCAACCCATTTCTCCAGCACAACCCTCTGGCACATCAGCCACTGCTCCCAGTTTTGTGTCATCAGCAAACTTGCTGAGGGTACACTCTGCCCCATCATCCAGATCATTAATGAAGATGTTTGTTAAGCAGAAAAAATGCTAAAATTGGCAAGTTCTCTATAAAAGGAAAGAAGCTTCACTAATATGGAAAATTGTATTCAATTCTTAAAACATTCCATATTTCCTGCCTTAAGCTACTACTTTGCTTTTCTAGGTACCAATAATGTAACTCCACTTTAACCTACCATTGTTGCATTTAAGTAGCAGACAAAATTTTACACATAATTTAACACCCCAGAGTTAAGCCTACAACCATCAATCCATTTTGAGGTTACAACTACAAAGGACGTAACTATACCATTAACAGAAAAGCTTCCCCAAGTGCTTGGTTCCTAAAGACATGAGCCTATTGCAAATTTAAACTAGTTGGCAGACTTCCCTCCTAAAAATGTCAAAGGCTCCTCTGATTAGTGAGGTACCTCACATCCCAAGACCCCTATAAAACTGTATATTCCCAAAACTATGTAAGGTATGCAATTTTGTTTATCTAGTTAACAGTAGCACACATCTGCATTTGTTTGTTAATAACCCCTCATATATTTGCTTTATTCTTCTGTTTTTCCCATTAACCATTTGTATTCCTTATTATCCTAGTTTCCAATGACACAGGAATTTTGATATTCTATAAACTGTTACTTTGAATACACAGGAATTCTCAGTAGCCAACTTATTCATCTACAGCATTTCATCTGTAGATGAAAAGGCTCCTCCTTTCCTCCCCAATTACCACCACCACCTCTGTCTCTTCATCATTACTCAACTGTAGCACTGGCATACAGCCCATGTTAACAAACCCAGAGCCCCTTACTGCCTTTCTAATGTTGGCACATGTTTTTCAGAGCAGGACCTCACTGATTTGAAGATAAGTCTATCAAAAATCTTTTTATAAACAGCAGTAACTTACTGGAGGCTTCTAGTGTATGCTAAATAAGCTAGAAAGGCATGTTTAAGATATTCTTAAATGCTAACATAGATTGAACAAAGGAGAATCGACACCATGCAGCTCAATTCTATCCAGTGAAGTAGTCCCTTTTGCTAAAAATGCATATCCTTTAAGGCGCAATGCAACTCAAGACAGCATGGGCATAATATTCACAGAAAGCAAGCATTTAGAGTTTTTGCACTATGATATATGTATATCTATCCTATGATAAAACTATGATTAATTTCATTCCCCATGCATTTTAGAATGGAGTGCGTATAACACAACACAGTAAGTTGAATAAATGTTTTTCTTAACATAAGTTTAAGTCTATGTTGTAGTTTAACCCCAACTAGCAACTAAGTACCACGCAGCCACTTGCTCACACACTCCCTCAGTGAGACGGGTAGGAAAATCAGAGAAAAAGTAAAACCCATGGGTTGAGATAAGAACAGCAGCAATTGTCCGCTTCCAGCTAACTCCCCCCAGTTTATATACTGGGCATGACATGCTGCGGTATGGAATACCCCTTTGGCTAGTTCAGGTCAGGTGTCCTGGCTGTGCTCCCTCCCAGCTTCTTGTGCCACTCCTCACTGGCAGAGCATGAGAGATTGAAAAGTCCTTGATCAGGGTAAGCACTACTTAGCAACAACTAAAACATTGGTTTGTTATCAATATTATTCTCAGATTAAAGGCAAAACACAGCACTGTACTAGCTACTATGAAGAAAATTAACTATCTCAGCTGAAAACAGGACAGTCTAGTGGCACATTTTTGCTCCAGAATAAGTTTGAAGTCCTACTCAGTATTGTCCCTCTCTTCCTGTTGTCCACCAGTACAAGTCTGAATTATGTTTAGTGATACTTTAAGCTTGGGCTAGTAGGCCTGCATGGATTACAGCCCTGACATCTCTGAAAGACAGAATACTTTTGAAACCAGAAGAGGTAACTAGGGCAAACACTGAAGACAAAAGTAATTAGAAGTACTAGCAAATGTGAAAGAAACACTCCACCCTCAAGCAATTCCCAATAGCCAACTTATCCATCCACAGCATTTCACCTTCCTTTGCTGTTCTGCGCCAGTCTCAAATATCCTGTAACATCATGCACTGCACTTGAATGCCAAACTAGCTATAATTGCAAGAGTTTACTTCCATATGGCTGCCTAGAAGACTGCATCTTAACCTAAACTCACAGGCATTGTGATTGGTTCTGGACCCTAACTGCTACAAATGTCTATCTGTGAAGGCTCTCCACGCTTAGAATTGCTATCAAGTAGTGTGAATATTACTAAGTTAACAAATCACTCATAACTACCAGGAATCTCCTATCTGCGACCTGTCTCATTAGAGCAGCAACACAGTATGAACATCACTAAGATGAAACTCAGACACTCAAAGATTCTTTACTTTAACAGAAACCAAAAAGGTTGAGACCACCACATTTGCACACTTCTCTGTCCAAACATTTCTTATATGTCCCTATCCCTCCATCAGCATCCCCACATTTCAGTCAGACAACTTTAAAATAAAAGCATAACTACACCTCTTCTCCAGCACTGAATCAAGAACACTAATACTTTTTACACATGAAAGCCAAGCCAGTATTAGGTTGTTCATTTCAAACTGAACAAATACACAGTGGTTGAGGTGGCCTAAAGAGCATGCACACACAAAGTAAAGAGGACTAGTATCACCAAATTCCAAATTTATTTTAGGCACCTAAATAGATGGATTAATACAGTTACTTAAGTAACAGATGAGTTTTGTGCTGCACACAGGCTTATAACCTTAGGCCCCAATACCACCACTAACAGAAAGTACAAATGTATTGCAATATTCAGAAAAGTTTCCTGTATCAGTATTTGCATAATCTAATGCTTCTCTCATTAAGTCATGATGTTATTACTGGGTAGTACACACAAAGAATTTTGAATGAGCAGCACAGCAGGAAATTTTATGCAGTGACAACACTGAAATAAAGAAGAATGCTTCTAATCCATTATTTACAGGTTTAAAAGGGCACAGCTCTTTTGCTGCCTTTGATTATGAGTTAAGATTTCAAATGTGCTTTATGAAAACTAGTATTTATGAACTAATAAAAACAGACATCTATTCCATTTCTTATCTAGTCAATTTAGGAAACTATACTGCTTACACTGTTACAACAGTAAATACACTATCAACTCCTTCACACACTACTAATGAATTTCCCAAATCCAAGAGCTAACATCTGAGCAGCTACCAATCTGGCCTTTATAACTGCTTCAAATATCAGTATTTAATGTTAAGACTATACTCCTTGGACAAATTTTAATTAAAATTTAACGTGAAGGATGAAGGAGTATTTAAATGATCCACCATGGCCACACATAAACTAGAACCACAGGAAAACACAGTGATTTCTATGCCAATAATAGCTTCATCATCTTTTCAATTGTTGATTTTAAGAAACTATTTCCTTGAACCCAATAGTTCTAATACATTGTCCCTTCACTACTATCAATGCAAATTAGAATATTGTCATTTTGAGAAACTGGAATTCCAACGGAGTCTATACTGGTCTACAGCAAGTCTAGAATTAAATACAGAAAACCTTTACTACAAACACCTTTCAAATGGTTAGTATAGCAGATTTTTCTCCTTTGAAATTATTTCTCAGAAACTATTTAGACTCTGATGCAAATTTGTTTTTGTTTTTTTTTCTTCTGCATTTCTCCAGATGAAGATTTAACAGTTTCATACTTTGAGATATTCCAAGAAAGGCTTGTGTCCTAACAAGAATTGCACAGATTTTTTGCACTTAACTAAGTGCTGAAATCAACAGGTTTCAATATATTATCATTAGGGAGCACTGACTGAGATTCTTTTAAAGTTGCAGGCTAAAGTTCTCCCAGTGCATCAGAATTTTTGTCAAGAGAGAACCCCCAAAAATGTGACTAATAATGTGTTTATTACGAAAGTTTCTGTTACTTGCTATAAGAACTACAGCACTAGGACTTCTAAATAGCATATATCAAAAAACTAAGATCTTCAGTTTCATTCTGATTCTTCTTCAGTCTGATGCGCCCTCCTAAAACAAATTGCTATTTTGAGCAACTTTCTTAAAATCCTTGAATTATTCCTAGGGCCAGAATTTTTTAATTTTTTTTTTTTTTTTTTGAGACTCGCCTACGCATTAACTATACAAATAAACATCCATTCCTATTCCCTATTATCCTAGTTTCCTAATGACACAGCAATTTTGTTATTCTATAAACTGTTACTTTGAATACTGGCAACAATCTTAGAGGACTTGTTGCAATATTAAATCTTTTATTATCGTCCCCTACCACCCACATCTTTCTCAGATATACTAGAGAGGAATATACATTTTGTAGCACTCTAAACAAGCTACTAAAGACCTGCCAAATCTGCTTCATCAATGTAAGCTCCTTTTTAGACATTTTTAAGCGACTCCCATGTTTTCTCCTCAAAACATTAAACTCATTCATATGAAAGGACTACACCAATTACTGTGTCTCTTCACTTTCAGATGCTGTAAACATACAAGCCATTTATAGGTTGCAGTCTTTTACTGATAAGCAAATGGAATAGTATCTTGTGCTTGTGACAGCAAAGGAAAAAGCTTCTTTCAATCAGTTTTTTTGTTTTCTCAAGGACACATTTAGGATTAACTATGAAAACAACTTTAAACTTGAAATTTATTCCAGTTATTTGTTTTATATTGCAATTTAAAAGGAAATTTCAAATGAGTTGTTCAGGTTCTTAAGTCTATAGACCACCTCATTCCACAATAAAAGGAATAATAATTTTTAAAAATTAATCTCCAAAATTGCAGATATTTAGATCTCAGTTTATTATTCATTTAAAGGTTATTTACTTACAAAAAAAAAAAAAAATCCTCTATGCTATTTAGAAACTCCTTCATACCCCATGACAACCCAGTTTCAAATTTCACTATAACTGTCAAGTAAAACATAAACATACTGTGAACATCTTATCTTAAAAGAACAAGGCAAGCTAAGCTTAATCCTCTCCTTTAAGTATTATACATTAGAGTAAATGAAAGTTAGTGTACTTTATGTCCATTTCAAGGAAAGAATAGATTGGGAGTCATTCCAAGACCCCTATAAAACTGTATATTCCCAAAACTATGTAAGATATGCAATTTTGATTAGCTAGTTAACAGTAGCACACATCTGCATACATTTTTTAATAACCCCTAATATATTTGCTTTATTCTTCTGGTTTTCCCATTAACCAAGAGTTAGGAGTCAAAGAAGATCTTTATCACAGATTTATTATTTCAGAAAAAGCAAGATAATAGATGCTACCACTTACTTTTTAACACACTGATACACACTTTGGACGCACAGAGTGCAAAGATACAAAGATTTAAGGTGGTATGTCTATATAAGATGTATGGTTACAGGTCCCTGAGCTCCACTATAAGTCCTGGTCTTAGATATCAAAGTAGGAAATCTTTTTAAAAGGTGCCTGGCCCCAAAAGTACCTTTTCTACTTTCTGAGAGACATTAATTATAACATTGCTTCAGTGGAATGAGAGTCCCCCCTGTATTTTCTGATGCTTCAGCTCTTCCCTTATCCATCCAGTCTCCCATAGGTTGGGTTGGTGTAATTCCGTCCTCCCATACTGACATAGGGGGAAGCAAAGACTTGGGGAGCATGCCCCATCTTCCCTGAAGCTGAAGGGCCTGGGGGCAGCAGACAGTAACTCGCTGGTGTTGTTGACTGCAAGTAGCCATTTAAATTTAAGGGCCTTGAGACCTGATACTGCCACTCATTCTCCTCCTCCTCCGTGGTGCCCGGCTCCACCTTCCCACCTTTACACCACTAGGGATAAATGGAGACCCTTACCAGGAAGGACAATAAGAAAACACACCCGCGGGCAGGGCAGGCAAGCAGATAGGTCCCAAGCACAACCATCCCGGAAAAGCGGGGCGCAGAAGAGACCCCCATACGGGGAATGGGAACAGTCCCGAGCACTCACCCCCGAGGGGGCAGGGAGATCCCGGTCTGGGACGCGGGACCGGAGGCGAAGAGGGTGGCTCCGGACCCGGACAGGGGGAGGAGCGGGGCAGGACAGTGAGGGGTCGCGGCGGTTACCTATACTGGGCAGCCCCGCTATGGGTGAAACCAAAGTAGTTGCCGGTGGCCATTTTGGCATCTTCTCCCAGCCGGCTGGGCACTGTGGCGACGATAACCAGGCGACGGCCGAGGTCATGACAGGAGGTCCAGCGGGGGGAGGGGAGGGGAATAAGGGACAGACAAACAAGAGACGAAAAGAGCGCGCAAGCGCCAGGTCAGACACAACGCCTCAGACCCACCCACCCCCCCTCCGTGCGCAGGCCACGTCCCCTCCCCCTCACCGCCGCCCCCCCCGCGAGCACGAACACACGTAAACACCGAGCGCCGTTACTTACCATAGGTGAACGAAACTACCGGACATATAGGAATCATGAGTCCAAGCTAGCGGCGAAAACAGCGGCTGAACGCTGAACTATCACTATTTTTTTTTATTTTTTTTTTCTTCTTCTTCTCCTCCTCCTCCTCCTCCTCCTCCTCCTCCTCCTCGTCACTACCGCGCCCACTCCCTACGGCTGCACACCTACGGCGGATTACAGCCGGAGCCACGCGCACGCGCGAAATGTGTGAGAGGCCACTGGGAATTGTAGTCCGACCCAAGACTATGCCCCCTTCACCCCGCTCGCAGAAGAGGGCGCTTGGTGCCGCGGGAGCGAATCATGTGCGCATGCGCGGGATGCGCAAAGGCTCTTGGGAACTGTAGTCCTTCTTCCTGAAGCCCAGGCATGAGGGAGAGCTGCTCTTAAAGGAGCGCTGCACGTAGCGCCCGTCTGCCCCCTCCCTCCCTTCCTCCCTTCCTCCCTTCCTCCCTTCCTCCCTTCCTCCCTTCCTCCCTTCTTCCCTTCCTTCCTTATCCCCTGTTCTGAACCTACAGTCACACCACACCTGTACCCATGGACTCATGTTGCAAAGATAGAGTCAGTTTCTTATTCTTGCCTGCAAAGGGACAACACACCACAGAAGGTAGCTCAAGTAACAGAAATCTTGGTGGAACAGGTCATCACCACCCTTGCCACATACTGGTGTTTGTCCCCACGCACGTACTGCATGTGTCAGTATTTACCAGCTTTCCTATGCAAACACATTATCAGCTGAAGACTGACATACACAGCAGGTATCTAGTTAGCACTCCTGCAAGGCCACAGAGCTAGTGCACGTGCAGAGTTCACAGTGATACTAAATTAAACAAGTATTTCATTGTGTATAGAGGCATAGTCATGGACAAGGCTACGAGGACCCTCAAGATAAGGAAGGCATGCAACAAGAGGACCAGATGTCTTCTTTCAAATTGATGTGGGCCTTCCTCCTGTTGATAAGGCCTGAGAAATAGGTAAACAGCTGTAAAAGAAAACAGCTACAGGAGCCTCTCAGGGTCATAAATTAGCCCAAACAAGAACATGTAGTTAATTGGCAAGACTAAACACACATTCTAATGTCCTTAACTAACAGATTTCCATAAAATGGTAAAATGAGTGGGGATATTTCTCCCCAAATGACCACCACGACTCCCAGAGACAACTCCTAGAATTCACAGTGCCTGCGCCACAGCCTTATCTACCCAAATTACCATATGCACGAGTAACAGGAATTGGGTGGGCACTTAGCACAATGATAATGAATATGTATATAATGAAGATATATAAGCTGTAAACTGTCTCTTCTCAGTGTGCGTGATAGGTGGAGTGATCCCCCATGCACCTGGTACCTTAATAAAGTAATGTCGGTTTCTAACCTGTCATTCTGGTTGGAGAGTTTATTTCCCAGATTTCGGTGACAGTTTTTGGCGACCCAGATGGGACCCTGCGTCAGGAGTTTGACAGACTGGAGGAATCACTAGAGCTCCAGCATGCACTGAAGTATTTTTGAGGAGATCTTTCGATTCCCTGGTCTGGTGAGTACTCCATGCATTTCCCTTTGGGAAACAGGTAAAAAGCATTAACTTTAAGGTATTTGCCTGCACGTAAGTTGCACTTGGTGATAGTACGCAGTGTTGGGCTAAAAGGGTTTGGTACAGGTTTGCTGCTGGCATTGGGTAATGCTGTACACTACTACGGGGACACCTGGAGTACAGCTCAGGTTTTGGAATTTTGGGTACCACAATGGGTGGTGCAGGACAATCTTCGCAATCCTGAGGGGAAGGGATTCCGAAGCATTCTCCTTTAGGTTGTATCCTGAGGTACTGGAAGAAGTTTAGGAGTGACCCCTTGACGTGTACATTGGTGGCCAATGTATAAGTTAGAAGGTCAGGAGAAATGGCTTGTTAATGGAACTGTTGATTATAGTACAATTTTGCAATTGACGCTGTTTTGCCAGAGAGAGGCAAAGTGGGATGAATTGCCATGTGTTGATTTATTCTCTGATTTGCAGAATAATTCGGATTTGCAAAAGGGGTGTATGAATATACCTAAGGATCCTATGGTATTAGCATTGGAAAAGGATAATAAGAAACCGCTCAAGAGATGTTGTTCTGCGTGTAGTATTGGTAAGCGGTGTATTAAATACAAGCAGGAAGAAGAGGATGTGAAATTATTGGTTGGGCCAAAAGGTAGAACAGAAGAACAAGTGCGGGGGCAGATTCGGATTCAGATGGGGAGGAAAGCCGCTATGCTAGAAGTGGGAGCTTTAGCCCCATCTCGAGGAAAACAAGGAGAGGTGCTCCCCTAAACATTCAAGCCCCCTTACACCAGGAAGTAGGGGCGGAGGGGCCGGCAAGCTGTAAAAGCTGGGACAGATCCACGGTATCTCAATAAACTGCTGGAAACAGCCTGGAGAGTGCACAATAACAGAGAAGTCATCGAAAGGGAGAGGGAAAAGAAGGAAAAGAATAGGGAAAGAAAATTGTTGGCTGTAGCTATCACACAGGAGACCAGGAAAGGGGGGGAACGACTCAGAAGGGAAGGGTCAAAGGGAAGGATTGCATGGAAATGTTTGTGAACAGACTCCGCAGGTTCACTTAGAGAATGATCAGTGTGCAATTTGTAAACAGAGGGGGCACCGGAAGAGAGAATGCCCTCAGAGTCAAAATAAATACCAGAGATTTAGTGGAACGTCAGGCAGCAAAAATGATGACTTTAGATGAAGACTGAGGAGAACCAGGAGAAGATTTGACACCCTCCCCAACATGGCCCCTGGTTACAGTTAGGTTGGGGAATGATAAAGTAAAATTTGTTGTAGATCCAGGAGCAACCTATTCTGTTATAAATACTTGTAAAGGGCAATTAAGCAAACAGCCAGCTTCGGTCATTGGTGCCACAGGGAGGAAAGAAAACTGGCCTTTCTTTCAAACTTTAAAATTTAAAATTGGCAAATGGATGTTGACCCATCATTTTCTTTACATGCCTGAATGCCCCATGCTGTTATTGGGTAGAGATATGCTGAGTAAACTACATGCATAAATTAGGTTTTAAAAGGAAATATTCAGATACATATTTCTGAGGAAAAGGCTGTGGAGGCCCAAGTTTTTATGTTACAGAAACCAGCCACTGAGCCAGATATACTGGAGGAAGTGGAGAACTCAGTCACCCCGTTGGTATGGGCTACTGGAGTACCGGGACGATCACAAAATGCAGAAGCAGTAACTATTCATCTGAAACCAAACATCAGACTGGTAAGGCAGAAACAGTATCCTATAAAATTGGAAGCAAGGAAAGGACTAGAGCCTCTAATAGAAAATTAAATATAAATTACTCGTGGAATGTCAATCTAGATTTAATACTCCCATCTTACCAGTAAAGAAACCACACTCAACTGAGTATCACCTAGTACAAGACCTCATCAAATAGTACAAGATGTACATACATCAGTTGCAACAACAGTCCTTCTGATCCAGGAAGCAAGAAAGCTAACTTTGGGACAAAAAAAAATGGACTATATTTGTACCTCACATGGTAACAACCATCCTGGAACAGAAAAGCAGTCACTGGCTTTCCCCAAGCAGGCTGTTAAAATATCAGGCCATGCTTCTGGAACAAGAGGACGTAGAATTGAAAGTAACTAACCTTTTGAATCCAGCAGTGTTTCTGACAACCTATCCAGAAGCAGGAGAGCTGACTCACAACTGTTTACAGACTATTGAGCAGGTGTATTTCAGTCATACTAACCTACAAGATACCCCACCGAAGGATGTGGATTGGGAGCTGTTTGTGGATGGTAGTAGCTTTGTGAAAAATGGAAACCGGAAAGCAGGACACACTGTGGTAACCCAACATGGTGTAATAGAGGCTAAAGCCCTGGCCCCCAACACATCAGCACAGAAAGCCGAGCTGATCGCGCTACTGAGAGCTCTGGAATTGTCAGAAGGCAAAATCATTATCATATGGATGGACTCAAAATTTGCTTTTGGAATGGTTCATGCCCATGGGGCCATATGGAAGGAAAGGGGGTTGTTAACTTCTATGGGGTCCCCTATAAAATATGGACAAATAATACAGGAACTGTTAAAAGGAGTCCAGCTACCCTGGAAGGTAGCAATAATGCATTGCAAGGCACATCAATCCAGTAATACTCCAGTGAATACTGGTAATTACCTTGCTGACAAAACAGCCAAAGAAGTTGTGGGTGGGGACCTTTTATTAATATTGCCTCATAAGTATCAGTGCTTGGATAATGAAGTTCCAAGTTATCAGAGGATGAGAAACTGGCAAGTCTACTAGGAGCCAAGAAGAATGAAGGATGGTGGGTTACACCAAACAGGCAAGTAATAATTCCCCAGCCTCTTATGAGAAAAATAGCTGAAGAAAAACACCAGGCAACTCATGGGGGAACAGAATCAATGACTGAGGCTTTAAAACACCAAGTTCTGAGTGTGCAAATGGCAGGAATATAAAAAGTGTTGTAAAGAAGTGTGAACTTTGTTTATGAAATAATTCTTACAATGCTAAGAGACCCCCACCTGGAACAACAAAGGCAATTGTCCAGGACACTATTGGCAAGTGGACTTTACAGAACTGCTGCAGCAAAACAGGCTCAGGTATATCTTGGTGCTAGTAGATACATTTTCTGGTTGCCCACAGGCTTTCCCTTGTCACACCAATAAGGCCAAGGAAGTAGTAAAAATTTTGTTAAAAGAAATCATTCCAAGATTTGGGGTACCCATAGGAATGTCATCTGATCTGATCACATTTCATTACTGAAATTGTATGAAATCTATCCAAGGTAATGGGGATAAAGTGGGATTTGCATATGACTTGGAGGCCCCAGTCTAGTGGGAAAGTAGAAAGAATGAATCAGAGTTTAAAGAAACAAATAAGCAAGATTTGCCAGGGATCATATCTGAAATGGCCAGATGTGTTACCTCTGGCCTTGTTAAGAGTTAGAGTCAGACCAATGTCAAAAGAAAGCTTAAGCCTGTATGAAATATTATATGGGTGACCATATCAAATCACAGAAAGTAAAGCAAATGAAGAGATTATTGGAGATCAGCATCTAACAGAAAATGTTATGTCATAGAATCATAGAACAGTTTGGGTTGGAAGGGACCTTCAAAGGTCATCTAGTCCAACCCCCCTGCAATTAGCAGGGATATCTTCAACTAGATCAGGTTGCCCAGAACCACACCCAGCCTGGCCTTGAATGTCTCCAGGGATGGTGCATCCACCACCTCTCTGGGAAACCTGTTCCAATATTTTACCACCCTCATTGTAAAGAATATTTTCCTCACATCCAGCCTGAGTCTCCCCTCTTTTAGTTTAAAACCATCACCTCTCGTCCTATCTATCGCAATAGGCCCTGCTAAAAAGTCTCTCCCCATTTTTCTTATGGGCCCCTTTTAAGAACTGAAAGGCTGCAATAAGGTCTCCCCAGAGTCTTCTCCAGGCTGAACAAGCCTGACTCTCTCAGCCGTTCCTCATAGGAGAGGTGCTACATCCTTCTGACCATTTTTGTGGCCCTTTTCTGGACCCTCTCCAAACAGGTCCATGTCTTTCCTGTACTGAGGGACTCTAGAGCTGGATGCAGTACTCCAGGTGGGGTCTCACCAGAGCAGAGTAGAGGGGAAGAATCACCTTCCTTGACCTGCTGGCCCTGCTCCTTTGGATTGCAGCCCAAGATATGATTGGCCTTTTGGGCTCGTGTCCAATCTTTCATCCACCAGTACCCCCAGGTCCTTCTCCTCAGGGGTACTCTCAATCCCTTCATCCCCAGCCTGTATTGATACCAGGGGTTGCCCTGACCCAGGTGTAGGACCCTGCACTTTGCCTTGTTGAACCTCATGAGGTTCACATGGGTCCACCTCTCAAGCCTGTCCAAGTCCCTCTGGATAGCTTCCCATCCCTCAGGTGTGTCATCTGCACCACTTAGCTTCATGTCATCTGCAAACTTGTTGACAGCGCACTCAATCCCACTGCCTATGTCACTGATGAAGATATTAAAGAGCACTGGTCCCCGTACAGACCCCTGAGGGATGCCACTTGTCACTGGTGTCCATCCAGACATTGAGCCATCGCACCCTTTGGATGCAACCACCCAGCCAATTCCTCATCCACCAAACAGTCCACCCATCAAATCCATATCTCTCCAGCCTAGAGAGAAGGATGTTGTGGGGGACTGTGTCAAAGGCTTTACAGAAGTCCAGATAGACAACATCCGTAGCCCTTCCTTTGTCCACTGATGTAGTAACTCCATCATAGAAGGCCACTAGGTTGGTCAGGCAGGACTTGCCCTTGGTGAAGCCATGCTGGCTGTCTCACATCAGCTCCCTGTCCTCCATGTGCCTTAGCATAGCTCCTAGGAGGATCTGTTCCATGATCTTCCTAGGCACAGAGGTGAGGCTGACAGGTCAGTAGTTCCCAGGGTCCTCCTTTCTACCCTTTTTAAAAATGGGTGTGATATTGCCCTTTTTCCAGTCACCAGGGACCTTGCCTGACTGCCATAACTTCTCAAATATCATGGAGAGTGGCTCAGCAACTACATCAGCCAATTGCCTCAGGACTCTGGGATGGATCTCATCAGGTCCCATAGATTTGTGTATGTTCAGGTTCCTCAAATGGTCACAAACCTGATCTTCACTTACAGTGGGAGGGACTTTGCTCCCCAGTTCCTGTCTTGCAGTTCATCCACTCGAGAGGTGTAAGGAGAGAGCCTGACAGTGAAGACTGAGGCAAGAAATTTGTTGAGTACCTCATCCTTCTCCCTGTCCATTGTTACCAGTTTACCAGTCTTGCTCATCGGGGGGGCACACTTTCTTTGACCTTCCTCTTCTGGTTGACATACCTGTAGAAGCCCTTCTTGTTATTCTTTGCATCCCTTGCCAAGTTCAGCTCCAGCTGCATGTTGGCCTTCCTGACCCCATCTCTGCACAACCGGGCAACGTCCCTATACTCTTCCCAGGATACCTGTCCCTGCTTCCACTGCCTTCTTGCCCTCTAGTTTGACCAGCAGGTCTCAACTCAGCCATGCCAGCCTCTTGCCTTCCTTACTCAATTTTTTTACACCTGGGGATTGTGAGCTCTTGTTCTCTATGGAAAGCATCCTTAAAGATTTGCCAACTCTCTTCTGCTCCCTTGTCCTTGAGGGTAGTTCCCCAGCGGGTCCTACTGACTAACTCCTTAAAGAGCTGGAAGTTGGCTTTCCTAAAATTCAGCGTCCTGATTGTACTCTTTGCTTGTCTCACCTCCCTTAGGATGGCGAACTCCACAAGTGCATGATCACTGCAGCCCAGGCTGCCTCCAATCTTGATGTCACCAATTAGCTCACTCACATTGGTGACCATCAGGTCCAGTATTGCATCCCCCCTGGTAGGGCTGTCTATTACCTGGCTTAAGAAGTTATCCTCAATGAGGAGTCTCTTGGATTGCCTACAGCTCACTGTGCTACTTTTCCAGCAGATGTCAGGGTGGTTGAAGTCCCCTAGCAGGACAAGAGACTGCAAGCGTGATGCTTCCTGTAGCTGTAGTAAGAAGGCTTCATCAATAGTCTCCCCCTGATTGGGTGGCCTGTAGTAGACACCAGTCGCAAGGTTTCCTTTGTTGCCTTGGTCCCTGATTCTTACCTGCCAGCTTTCGACCTGCTCATGGCTATTCTGCAGAAACAACTCTTTGCACTCTATCCCTGTCTTGATGTAGAGGGCAACCCTTCTACCCTTCCTTCCTTGCCTATCCCTTCTGAACAGCCTGTAGCCATCGATAGCCACACTCCAGTCATGGGATCCATCCCACCAACTTTCAGTAATGGCCACCAGGTCATAGCTTTCTAGCTTCACAGTGGCTTCCAACTCTTCCTGTTTGTTGCCCATGCTGCATGCATTGGTGTAGAGGCACTTCAGCTGGGCTGTTGGTATTGTCACCTTCTTAGAGGAACACCTCTTAATTCCTTTGGAGTGTTTCACTGGTGTTTCCCTGTTGGCTCCTATTACCCCAGGTGCCCCTTCCTCATCTCCGTGAGACTTCAAGTTTGCTCCAGTGTGACCAACACATCTCAGAGCCACTGGCTGAGGGTCCTCACTAGCACCCTGCCCCTCTAACCTTGGCATCTCATCCCACAGCTTGTCATGGGCGAGCTTGATATTGTCCCCCTCCCCCATCATGTCTAGTTTAAAGCTCTGTCAATGAGCCTGGATAGCTCCTGAGCAAAGACCCTCTTCCCCCTTTGAGAAAGGTGAATCCCATCTGACACCAGCAATCCTGGTGCCATGTAGGCCATCCCATTATCAAAAACCCCAAAACTGTGGCAGCGACACCAGCCATGGAGCCATGTCTTAACAGACTGGGTCTGTCTATTTCTTCTAATGTCATTGCATGCAACTGGAAGGAGAGAAGAGAACTTGTGCCTCAGATCCTCTAACCAGCCATCCCAAGGCCCCGAAGTCTCTTTTGATCTCCCTTGGACTACAGGTTGCAGTTTCATCACCACCCACATGGAAGACCAGTAACAGGTAGTAGTCCAAGGGCCGTACCAGGCTAGGGAGTTTCCTAGCAATGTCCTTAACCCAGGCCCCAGGGAAGCAGCAGACTTCCCTATGAGGAGGGTCTGTTTGGCATATTGGACCTTCTGTTCCTCACAGGAGGGAGCAGCCTACAACTATAACCCATCTTTTCTTCCTCATGGAAGTGGTTGTAATACGGGGCATATGCCTTCCTGACCCTGTCACCACCTCTGGTGTGGATGGACCTTCATCCTCCTCATCCATTGACTGGCCATTCACATCCATAGCCTCATACCTGTTGTATAGAGGCACCTGAGAGGGTGAGGTGGGCAAGGGAGGTTTTCACATGCTACCCCTAGTGTGGACTTGCATCCATTCACGCCTATCCCTTGAGCTACTGCCTTCAGTCTTGCAGGGGGAGGTTTCAGGACCCCCTGGATCTTGGGTTTTTTCTGCTGGCCATCTCAGTGAGGCCAGAGCCTGGTTCCACCAGTCTATCTCCTTCTCAGACTCCCTGATACTTCTTAACCTTTTTACTTCATCTGTTAGCTCTGCCACCAGGCTGAGCAGATCATCCACCTGATCACATCTGAGACAGCTGCTGTCCCTAATACCATTCAATACCAGAGAAAGGCTCTGGCACACCCTGCAGCCTGAGACCTGTGTTGCTGCATGTTTTCGTGGCAGCTCTGTCTGGGTTGCTACATCCTTCCTGGTGAGTGCAGAGGATATGACTTTGCACTGGGTAGATACCATTTCCAGGCTTTCTGGGAGGGTGATAATCACCAATAGAGCAAATCCCTTAAGCTGGCAAGGTGCCTACACCCTCCTCACACATGCTTCTTGCATGAACTGCCTGCACAAACTGCCACACCGCACCCTGACTGACGTGCCATGCCCTGTTTGCCCACTCTGTTTGCTGCACTCCTGGTCAATCGCACTCCCAGGGAGAGTGTTTTATGCATTTTATACAACATATTTTGAGATTTACCAGTGAAAGGCATTGCAGCTAGGAAAGTAGTTCAACCCTCCTCTAACTGAATGGGTCTCTCCAAGCCTGTATTTTTACTCTGCTTTTTCCTTTCCTGGGCTGCAGAAAGATTTTAGGTCCATAGTTAACCCAGAGGATGTTTCCATCTCTGTATCAACTCTCCAGTGAATTCTTGGTACTTGTATTTTTGATATTAGCATGATTGGATATTTCTTCCTTGCACTCATTTCCAAGTTATTTTAGATTATAAAGGCCTGGCATACTCTCAAGCACAAATCTTAAATTTGGCAACATTGCTGCAACAGACACATGCATACAGAAAGCAGAAGGCTAGACAAAACAGAATAATTTGTATTTAAAAGCACAGGAAAGAAACAAAATTAAATTCCCTCAATATTATATGATTGCTGCAAAGAAATGAGCTTGTAGCTTGGCAAAATGTGTAAGCTTTGCCTCTCTGAAGGCTATAAAAGTTACTGCTTACTAGTTAAGGTTCCAGTGTATTTAAATCATTTGGTTCCTATTTAATAGAATTTCTGAAGGATTGAGAATAAATAGAAAAAATATCCAAAGTTTATTTATACTAATTAAAACATTTCCCAGACCTTAAAATGCCAGGGGGAATTTTCTTCCCAAAGAAAGGTTACATTGAATCCTGATTTAAATCAGTTGCTAATCATCATTAAAATCAGGGGTTTATATGGTGTCTAAGACCCAGGATAACCCTCCCATTATTAACTCTGTACCATCTGATAGTGCCCTCTGTAGGAAACAGACAAAGAACATGGTAAACAGGTGACAAGACATGACAGACTCTGTGATAACATACTCCTATTTCTTTAACAGAAACATTTTGTTACAATTTAGGTATGTGATATGCTTGCATTTTTAAAATGTGTGAAAGGAAAATGCACAGAACAAAAAGTCAAAGGACACCAATTACTGTAGATATTTTAAATTATCAAGTCTTAAAAGAAATAAAACACAATTCACAAATAAGCAAAGGTGTCCTGGTTTCACCTGTAACAGTTATTTTTCTTCCTAGTAGCTTAGTACAGTGTTGTGTTTTGGCTTTAGTTTGAGAATAATGCTGATAACACACCAATGTTTTAGTTGTTGCTAAGTAGTGCTTACCCTGATCAAGGACTCTTCAGTCTCTCATGCTCTGCCAGCAAGGAGGGGCACAAGAAGCTGGGAGGGAGCAGAGACAGGACACCTGACCTGAACTAGCCAAAGGGGTATTCCGTACCACAGCACGTCATGCCCAGTATAGAAACTGGGGGGAGTTACCCGGAAGGGATCGTTCACTGCTTGCAGATCAGTCAGCAGGTGGTGAGCAACTGTATTGTGCATCACTTGCATTTTCTGAGCTTTCATTTCTTTTTTGTTGTTTCCTATTATTATCATTATTGTTTATTGTTGGTATTCTTTCTATTATCACTGTATTTTACTTTATTTCAGTTATTAAAATGTTCTTATCTCAACCCTCGGGTTTTACATTCTTTCAATTCTCCTCCCCTTCCCATCTGGGGGGGGGGGGGAAGGCGGAAGGCAGGTGAGTGAGCAAGTGGCTGCATGGTACTTATTTACCAGCTGAGTTTAAACCATGACACTCTCAAGCATGTTAAGGTCCCTCTGGACCCTCTGGTCCCTCCCCATTTCTTCCCTCCAGTGTGTCAACCACACCACATAGCTTGGTGTCATCAGCAAACTTGATGAGGGCGCACTCAATCCTGCTGTCCATGTTGCTGACAAAGATGTTGAACAGGATCGGTCCCCACACTGACCCCTGAGGGACACCACTCATCACTGGTATCCATGTGGACATTGAACTGTTGACCACAACTCTCTGTGTGCGGCCATCCAGCCAATTCTTTCTCGACCGCATGGTCTATCCATCAAATCTATGTTTCTCCAATTTAGAGACAAGGATGTGCAGGACAGTGTCAAACACTTTCCACAAGTCCAGGTAGACAATGTCAGTTGCTCTGCCCCTATCCATCAGTTCTGTAGCCCTGTCATAGAAGGCCACCAAATTGGTCAGGCAGGATTTGCCCTTAGTGAAGCCATGTTGGCTGTTACCAATCATGTGCTGTAGCATGGTTTCCAGGATAATCTGCTCTATGATCCTGCCAGGCACAAAGGTGAGACTGATTGCTCTATAGTTCCCCAGGTCTTCCATTTTCCCCTTCTTGAAAATGGGGGTTATATTTTCCTTTTTCCAGTCATCAGGAACTTCACCTGACTGCCATGATTTTTCAAATATGATGGACAGTGGCTTAGCAACTTCATTTGCCAGCTCCTTCAGGACCCACGGATGGATTTCATCAGGTCTCATGGACTTGTGCACATTCAGGTTCCTAAGATGATCTCGAACCTGTTCCTCTCCTACAGTGGGCCTAAGGTCTTCATTCTCACAGTCCCTGCATCTGCCTTGCAAGACTTGGGTGGTGTGGTCAGAGCACTTGCCAGTGAAGACTGAGGCAAAGAAGTCATTGAGAACCTCAGCCTTCTCCAAATCCAGGGTAGCCAGTTAGCTTCCAGAGAGAGCCCACATTATCCCTAGCCTGTCTTTTGTTTGCTACATACCTATAGAAGCCCTTCCTATTATCTTTCATATCCCTGGCCAGACTCAATTCTATCTGGGCCTTAGCTTTCCTGACCTGGTCCCTAGCTTCCTGGACAATATGTCCCTGTATTCCTCCCAGGCCACCTGTCCTCACTTCCACCTTTTGTAAGCTTCTTTTTTCCTTCTGAGTTTTCTCAGCAGCTCTTTGTCCATCAGTGGAGGCCTCTAGGCCTTCTTGCTCCATTTCCTTCTTGTCAGGACGCATCACTCCTGAGCTTGGAGCAGGTGATCCTTGAATATTAGCCAGCATTCTTGGGCTCCTCTGCCCTCTGGGGCTTTATCCCATGGAACCTTACTGAGCAGGTTCCTGAAGAGGTCGAAGTCTGCTCTCTTGAAGTCCAGGGCAGTGAGCTTTCTCCGTGCCCTTCTCACTGCCCTGAGGATCTTGAACTCCACCATCTCATGATCACTGCAGCCAAGGCTTCCCTGGAGCATCACATTCCCCACCAGCCCCTCCCTGTTGGTGAGCACGAGGTCAAGCATGGCACCTCTCCTTGTTGGCTCCTCTATCACTTGCATGAGCAAGTTGTCATCCACACAATTGAGGAACCTCCTGGATTGCTTGTTCCCTGTTTCTTGCCATGCTGTCCCTCCAACAGATATCGTGGTGGTTGAAGTTCTCCATGAGGACCAGGGCTTGCGAGCGTGAGGCTGCTCCTATCTGCCTATAGAGGTCTTCATCCACAGAGTCCTCCTGATTGGGTGGCCTGCAACAGAAGCCCACAGTAATGTCTCACTTCTTATAGAAACAGGTTAGAATGCCTTTCCATGGGGTCAGGAGTAAGATCAGCCCTTCTACTCTGTCTGGAGACTGGATCAGCAACTCTCCTGGAAGAAACCCCACTGGTCGTTGTTTTCCCTTGCAAGTTATATGTGTCTCTAGGGTTGAGGTAGGCTTTCCATTCCACTTCCTCATGTCTTCTCTGTAGTCCCACAGGTAAAAGCACAGGGTACCCCATGGTGTGTATCTTCTATATCCTCCCTCTTGAGTGGAAGGATGCTTACTGTTAACAGCTGAGATACCAGTCCATACATGTGGGGAGAAGGATCTATCCTTGTCAAGTCGCTGAACCAGTTTCTCCACAGCCAAGACAAGGGAGGAAGAGAGATTTTCTTTGTATTGCCAGACATGGCATTCAACTTCATCAGTGCCTCTTCGTCTCTCCAGCTCATTACTGCCAACGAGTTGGCATATGACGATGGTGGACTTCGTACCAACTTCTGCCAAATGGGTAATGCACATTGGACTTCGTCTGTGTCTATGCGTAACTGTGCATTGTTCAGGTCATAATAGATCCTCTCTAGCATGGCTAATTCCCTCAGGTACTGAATACCTCTCTCCATTTGTCCTGGGTTCAACTATAGCAGTTATTTTTCTCCTTCTTAGTAGCTGGTGCAGTGCTGTGTTTTTGACTTTCAGCCTGGGAACAATGCTGATAATACCAATGTTTTTAGTTGTTGCTAAGTAATGTTTACTCCGACGAAGGACTTTCTCACTCTCATGCTCTGCCAGGGAGGAGGGGAAGCCAGGAGGAAGCAGAGACAGGACACCTGACCCAAACTAGCCAAAGGGGTATTCCATACCACAGCACATCATGCCCAGTATATAAACAGGGGGGAGTTACCCAGAAGCTCAGATCACTGCTTGGGTTGGGCTGGGTATCGGTCAGCGGGTGGTGAGCAATTGTATCCTTTCCCCTTGTTATTTCACTAATCATTATTATTATTAGTGGTGGTAGTAGTGGTTTTGTATTATACCTTAGTTACTGGACTGCTCTTATCTCAAACCGTGGGAGTTACATTCTTCTGATACTCCTCCCCATCCCTCCGGGAGCAGGGGGAGGAAGAAGGGGGGGGAGTGAGCGAGCAACTGCGTGGTTCCCAGTTACCGGCTGGGCTCAAACCACGACAGTTCTTTGTGGTGCCCAACATGGGGCACGAAGGGTTGAGATAACGACAGATCTGACCACAGTGTGTCTAATCATATTTGTGATAAACATTCATTGTTACTACTTGTCACAATGTTGATTTATTTGCTCTCAGAGTCGTTGCACTAGATCTAAGAGTTTCAGCATGTCATACCTTACTTACAGCAAGTATTTGCTGTTTTAGTGTTTATCGGCTGGGAGGCCTGGGCTAAGGTTACTGTTTCACTGTACTTCATGGTAATGACTTGTAATGCAATAGAATCATTGATCCTGAAAATGGTCTGGCTTGCGTTCCCGCGTGGTCATCACCTCAATACTTTAGGAGGTATATAATGAAATTTCTTAGCAATTGCATATCTTTTTTTTCTCCTCGGGGGGTCAACCTATGAAGGAGGCATTCCCTTACACCCTCCGCTCCCCCACCAGGCTACTTACAGCAGCATTTAAGAGTTCTGAAGTTTTTGGATGGCCTTTGAATACCCTTGAGACCTGCCTGCTGATTGTGCTGGGGATCAGCATGTTGGCACACATACACAGTGTGTTTTACCCATGGCCATCCCACCCTGGGAACACCCTATTTCATCTGATCTTGAAAGTTAAGCAGTATCGGGTTCAAATCTGGTCTAGGGTTAGACAACGATGATATAGGAGGACCACCAAGAGATTTTCCCCGAGGCTGGACAGTCATGAATGGCAGGGTGTGCGGGATAGTATGGGCAAGTATCTAGGCCAGTGGGCCCCTCCAGTGCTTTGGAACTTCACCACTGAACAAGTGCAACATCCGGAAAAACTAGTAAAACACTTAAAAGAGGTGTGCTGTTGTCCTGGTTATACCACAGAGGGACAACTTGCTGCAACGTGCTGGGGCTTGGCCTACACCTACAGAGCCCTGCTCAACACTATCCAGCACCTTCAAAGGGAAAAAAAAGTCTCTGGATCTGATGGCAAAGCAACAGACAACGCAGTTACTCCAACTACAAGCACAGCAACTACACCAACCCCAGTGAGAAGCACAGCAGCTACTCAAACCTCAACAGCAACAGACAATGCAGCTGTTGGTGTTACTCAACCCCCAAGCACAACAGCTGTACCAACCCCGGCAACAGAGACTGCAGCCACTCCAACCCTAGTGGCAGACGCTGCAGCCACTCCAACCACAGTCATAAACACTGCAGCTAAACCAAATGGCCAATTTGTGACAATGTCTGTTGCCCCTGTAAGCAAAAGCAAACAAGAGGCACAAAGAGCAACCTGCGAAGCGAAGAAAGATGAAGACCCAATGCCATTACTACACGGAACACCATCTGAACAAGAGTTACTACTACATGGATCAGAGGAAGAGGAAGAAGAAGAAGAAGAGGTGACTTCTCAACCCCGGACCTCAACTGAGCTGCGGAATATGCGAAAATATTTCACCCGTCTTCCAGGGGAGCACATCGTCACCTGGTGGCTCCAATGCTGGGACAATGGGGCCGATGGTCACGAACTAGAAGGTAGGGAAGCCAAGCAGCTGGGATCACTTGCTAGGGAAGGAGGAATTGACAAAGCGATTGCAAGAGAGAAGCAAGCCCTAAGCCTTTGGAGGCGGCTCCTGGCAGCTGTGAAGGACAGGTTTCCCTACAAAGACGATATTACGAGTCGCTCAGCCAACTGGACCATGATAGAGAAAGGCATCCAGTCCCTGAGGGAATCAGCCATTCTAGAGATGATCTATCATAGGCCAGATGCCAGGAACAGATCCGTAGATCCAGATGAAGTCGAATGTACATGACCCATGTGGTGGAAACTTACACGGAGTGCACCATCATCATATGCCCACTCATTGGGATCAATGACCTGGAATGATGGAGTATCACCAACAGTGGATGAACTGATTCGTCAACTCCGAGAGTTCGAAGACAATCTCACCCCTTCCATCATTTCAGCTGTGGAAAAACTGTCCCAGGAGTTCAAACAATTGAGAGACGATTTATCCGATCTATCCAGCTCCCCACGTGTACAAACCCATGTCTCAGCTATTAACAGAAGGCGCCCTACTGCTCGAGAGAGAAAATATAGGAGATACACGCCACGGGCCACCCTATGGTTTTACCTGTGGGATCACGGAGAAGACATGAGAAAGTGGGATGGAAAACCTACCTCAGTTCTGGAGCAACGGGTGCGTGAACTGAAGAGGAGAACAATGGTCAAGGATGATCCTCCCATGAAAGCTGCTGCTCCAGTCTCTGGTGAGCAGTTTCCCAGATGGAGTGGAAGAGCTGATTTTACTCCAGCTCCTGTGATAAGGAATACTAATCCCTTTCTACAAGATATAAGTGGAGAATTTTATGATCACTATTAGAGGGGCCCTGCCTCCATCCAGGTGGAGGAGAGGGATAATCAGGTTTACTGGACTGTGTGGATCAGATGGCCTGGCACATCAGTCCCACAGGAGTATAAGGCTCTAGTAGATACCGGTGCACAGTGTACCCTGATGCCATCAAGGTATCAAGGGGTGGAACCCATTTATATTTCTGGAGTGACAGGAGGATCCCAAGAGTTGACTGTACTGGAGGCTGAAATCAGCCTGACTGGGAGGAAGTGGCAAAAGCACCCCATTGTGACTGGTCCAGGGGCTCCATGCATCCTTGGCATAGACTATCTCAGGAGATGGTACTTCAAAGACCCAAAAGGGTATGGATGGGCTTTTGGTATCACTGCCTTGGAAACAGAGGAAATGAAGCAGCTGTCCACCTTGCCCAGTCTCTCAGAAGATCCTTCTGTTGTGGGGTTGCTGAAGGTCGAAGAACAACAAGTGCCAATCACTACCACAAGAGTGCACCGGCAGCAATATCGCACCAACCGAGACTCCTTGATTCCCATCCATAAGCTGATCCGTAGACTGCAGAACCAAGGAGTGATCAGCAGGACTCGCTCACCCTTTAATAGCCCCATATGGCCAGTGCAAAAGTCTAATGGAGAGTGGAGATTAACAGTAGGCTATCGTGGCCTGAATGAAGTCACACCACCATTACCTGCTGCCATACCGGACATGCTAGATCTTCAATATGAACTGGAGTCAAAGGCAGCCAAATGGGATGCCACAAGTGATATTGCCAATGCATTTTTCTCAATCCCTTTGGCAGCAGAATGCAGGCCACAGTTTGCTTTCACTTGGAGGGGCGTCCAGTAAACTTGGAACCGACTGCCCCAGGGGTGGAAACACAGCCCTACCATCTGCCATGGATTGATCCAGACTGCATTGGAACAGGGGCAAGCTCCAGAACACCTGCAATACATTGATGACATCATCGTGTGGGGCGATACAGTGGAAGAAGTTTTTGAGAAAGGGAGGAAGATAATCCAAATCCTGCTGAAGGCCAGTTTTGCCATAAAATGGAGTAAGGTCAAGGGACCTGCACAGGAGATTCAATTCTGGGGAATAAAATGGCAAGATGGACGTCGCCAGATCCCCACAGACATGATCAACAAGATAACAGCAATGTCTCCACCAACTAACAAGAAAGAAACCCAAGCTTTCTTAGGTGTTGTGGGGTTCTGGAGAATGCACATCCCAAATTACAGTCTGATTGTAAGCCCTCTCTACCACGTGACCCAGAAGAAGAATGATTTCAAATGGGGCCCTGAGCAACAACAAGCCTTTGAACAAATTAAACGAGAAAGAGTTCATGCAGTAGCCCTTGGACTAGTCCGGGCCGGGCCAGATGTGAAAAATGTGCTCTATACCGCAGCATGGTCCTACCTGGAGCCTCTGGCAGAAAGTTCCAGGGGAGACTCGAGGTCGACCCCTTGGCTTTTGGAGTCGGGGATATAAAGGATCCGAGGCCAGCTATACTCCCACTGAAAAAGAGATACTGGCAGCCTATGAAGGGGTTCGAGCTGCCTCAGAAGTGATTGGAACTGAAGCACAGCTCCTCCTGGCACCCCGGTTGCCTGTGCTGGGCTGGATGTTCAAAGGCAGGGTCTCCTCTATACATCATGCAACTGATGCTACATGGAGTAAGTGGGCCGCACTAATTACACAACAAGCTCTAATAGGAAATCCCAGTCATCCAGGAATTCTAGAAGTCATCATGGACTGGCAGGAGGGCAAAGATTTTGGAATGTCACCAGAAGAGGAGGTGATGCGTGCTGAAGAGGCCCCACCATATAATGAACTGTCAGAGAGTGAAAAGCAATATGCCTTGTTTACTGATGGGTCCTGCCCTATTGTGGGAAAGCATCAGAGATGGAAGGCAGCTGTGTGGAGGCCCCTGTGACAAGTTGCAGAAACTGCTGGAGGAGAGGGTGAATTGAGTCAGTTTGCAGAGGTGAAAGCCATCCAGCTTGCCTTGGACATTGCTGAACAAGATAAATGGCCAGTACTTTATCTCTATACTGACTCCTGGATGGTGGCAAATGCCCTGTGGGGGTGGTTGCAGCAATGGAAGCAGAGCAACTGGCAATGCAGAAGTAAACCCATCTGGGCTGCTGCGCTGTGGCACCAGCCTCTGGGAAAATTGAATGGTACAATGGGCTGTTAAAAACTACCCTGAGAGCAATGGGTGGTGGGACTTTCAAACACTGGGATACACATTTACCAAAAGCCACCTGGTTGGTCAACACTAGGGGATCTGCCGACAGGACTGGCCCAGCCCAATCAGAACTTTTACGTCCTGTAGAGGGGGATAAAGTTCCTGTGGTGCAAATAAAGAATTTGTTGGTGAAGACAGTCTGGGTTATTCCTGCTTCAGGTAAAGGCAAACCCACTCGTGGGGTTGCTTTTGCTCAGGGACCTGGATATACTTGGTGGGTAATGCGGGAAGATGGGGAAGTCCGATGTGTACCTCAAAGGGATGTAATTTGGGGGGAAAACAGCCAATGAACTCAATTGTATGCTGTTGCCTGCTCTATAACACTTTTATAGCCCACCAGGTATAACGTGGCTCAAACCACAACATCTTGCTAATCTTGTAACTAGGGATTTTATAAATCTCTTTCAAGTAATTTGTTTATAGTTTATCAAAAGGTAGACTTAGACTCTTGAGCCCCATTTAGGTTTTCTGACTTTTGCAGCCAAGTCTTTTTTTTTTTTTTGTGTTTGTAAACAAACATTTTGCTCCTAGTCTGACTACAGGAATTTAAATCCTTTTTGCGAAGCACTAGCTATACTTACTGAGTAATATTCCTCTATGTACTGTATCTGGTTGGTAGCCGACTGCTGATAGTATAGGACCTTACAACTGATTTCTCTTTGTTCTGGGAGTTATAGCTTAGGTTAAAAAGTTGGTGGAAAGTTGCACCAGTAGTTGAAAGGTACTAGGGGTACAATAAGCTTGAAAGATGTGCTTGCAATGGCTTTTTAATGCTTTTAAGGGATGCAGCATGTAGTAAAGCTAACTGTAGGTGATTTGCTTTTTGTTTCGCTAGTTATATTTGTGCAAAGCAGGATGAGAATAGGTGTAAAAACATCAATGTCTGAATGATATCAGTTTGCAGATAGCTTACACAAAATCTAACTGTTATAAGGATAAGACCAATAGGCATTAATATTATTAATCTTTAGGTATGGTACCATTGACTTCAACGAGAATGCTAAACTGACTATATGTTTTCCATCTGAATGAGTGAAGAGCAGTGAAATGGGAAAGTATTTTGGGGATATATGTAACTGATTTGGACAATCAGCTGTACAGAAATGGATATAATTGTAATAGTCCTAGTTAAATTGAATATCAAAAGCCAAGTAGTAACAATGAACAAGAAAGAAAAATTAATAGATTGTCATCAAAGACTAATAGATCATAAGTTAACATTACAGGTGTAAAAAGAAGTACCTATCTGGCTATGCACTATATTCTTCAAGTGAATAACATTATTCCTACTGGCTGGACTTTTGCATGGGTGCTGGGTGTTGATTCACTTTAGTAAGATTTTCCAGCATCTGGTCCTAAATTTTAATTTTAATATCTAAAAAGGAATGGTAATGTTTGGTTTACATTTTCTTGTACAGAACAATACTTTTTCTTCAGTTATAGTATTTTTTTCCCTCTGAAGTTTTTTAAACTTTTATATATGGACAGTAGGCTGGGCCAGGCTTTCAGTATGTTTCACTCCATACAATGACTTCTACTTGGTTGAAGTGTGTAAAAATGTTCCTGATATATTTACATTGTAACTGATCCTCTCTTGAGAGCTCTGTACGAAAACACTGCAAAAATCAGGCTCACAGATTTTCTGTGAGAATAGGGTCTAGTATAGTCATACTGAAATCAGTGGGGTTAATCATCAGCTGCTGTAAATCAGAATATTTCCAGCAATTTCAATTAAATTTTGCTTACACCAACTGGGCATGCTAGGCTTGTGTAATAGTGGTGAAAAAAAAAAATTAAGCTGACTTCCTTTGCATAAAGGACAATGATGCATTTACATTTGATTCCAGTGTATTTTAACTGCATGCCTCAGAGCAACAGCAGTTTAATTAAATATCAGTGGAGGGCTTTTTCTAGACAGAGACCTCTGGAAATTGCTTTAACCCTTTAACATTTAGAAAGCATATTTAGAGAAATGGGATGCTTCCTTTTATGCACTTGCTTTCACAGTGGTAGAAAAATAGTAAAACATTTGCAGGAAGATACCATCCCATTTCAATCCATTCCACTAGAAGTAATAAAAATCAGCTCTAAGTTTTGTTTTATGATAAAGACTCCTACATCAAAATCTAGGAAAAATAACTGGGAGGTAATTTGCTTTATATGACATATGAAATTTTTGAAACTTCTGTCAGTCATGTTATCACACTGATGTCATGTCAGTCTCTGGTCATCTTCAGACTTTTAAATCCTAAACCAACACGCTTTTATCACACATGTAGAAATACATATAACTAGGTTTTATCTTCAGTTGTATTTGAGCTGTATTTGAGCAGAGTCAAATGCAATTTTGCCATGGAAATAAAACATAATTATTAGAATTCCTTGCCTGTCTCCTCTTGAGTTGTTTAAAATCATGTCTTAGGACTTAAAACATTTTATATTTATTTAAATCTGTATATATTTCTAATTCCAGTTAATCCATAGAAATTTAAATTAGGTGAAGATTGGAAGAGGAGATAGTTACATTGCAATCTCCTCAACTAGTGTTACTCAGCTAGCACTATGAAGGACAAACTTTTTGCCAGAAACTGTCAACAGGGGGGAAAAAAAAAAAGCTGGGAAAACCCCTGAGGTCAGAATATAAAGGGGTAAGGGAGAAAAGGTAAGAGAGACTCTTTGTTGAGTTGCAAGGTTCACAGTGAACCCCTCCTTGCTTCCTAAACTCCTCAGAGAGGAGTTCAGATGCAGCTGGATTCAGTGTTAGGTTCGGACTCAGCCAACAGTTTATGTCTGAAGCATTTAGCAGGACTTAATCATAGACTCATAGAATCATAGAATAGTTAGGGTTGGAAAGGACCTTAAGATCATCTAGTTCCAACCCCCCTCCCATGGGCAGGGACACCTCGCACTAAACCATGTCGCCCAAGGCTCTGTCCAACCTGGCCTTGAACACTGCCAGGGATGGAGCATTCACAACTTCCTTGGGCAACCCATTCCAGTGCCTCACCACCCTCACTGTAAAGAACTTCTTCCTTATATCTAATCTAAACTTCCCCTGTTTAAGTTTGAAGCCATCACCCCTTGTCCTACCACTACAGTCCCTAAGGAAGAGTTCCTCCCCAGCATCCTTATAGGCCCCCTTCAGATAGTGGAAGGCTGCTGAGGTCTCCATGCAGCCTTCTCTTCTCCAGGCTGAACAGCCCCAACTTTCTCAGCCTGTCTTCATACGGGAGGTGCTCCAGCCCCTGATCATCCTCATGGCCTCCTCTGGACTTGCTCCAACAGCTCCATGTCCTTCTTATGTTGAGGACACCAGAACTGTACACAATACTCCAAGTGAGGTCTCATGAAGCAGAGTAGAGGGGCAGGATCACCTCCTTCGACCTGCTGGTCACACTTCTTTTGATGCAGCCCAGGATACGGTTGGCTTTCTGGGCTGCAAGTGCACACTGCTGGCTCATGTTAAGCTTCTTGTCAACCAACACCCCCAAGTCCTTCTCTGCAGGGCTGCTCTGAATCTCTTCTCTGCCCAACCTGTAGCTGTGCCTGGGATTGCCCTGACCCAGGTGTAGGACCTTACACTTGGCTTGGTTAAACTTCATAAGGTTGGCATTGGCCCACCTCACAAGCGTGTCAAGGTCCCTCTGGATGGCATCCCTTCCCTGCAGCGTATCAACCGAACCACACAACTTGGTGTCATTGGCAAACTTGCTGAGGGCACACTCAATCCCACTGTCCATGTCGCCGACAAAGATGTTGAACAGGACCGGTCCCAACACCGATCCCTGAGGGACACCACTTGTTACAGTTTTCCAACTGGACATTGAGCTGTTTACCACAACTCTTTGCGTGTGGCCGTCGAGCCAATTCTTTAGACCGACTAGAAGTCGGTGACTTGGGGGTATGTTTGAATTGTGGATTGATATCAGATAAACTTGCACCCTACATGGTGTGTTACTGGGCCACTCGTCTGGCTCTGAAACTCGGCTTTAAAAAAACTGATCATAAGATGCTGTTATGAAAGTTTGGGGAATTTAGAAGATAGTAATCACTGCAAGGGTTTAGAGGATTTTCAGATGCCTTGAGGAGAAAATACTTAAAAAAAACCAACCACCACCAATATACAAACAAATAACACCCCCCAAAAAACCCCCAAACCAAACCCAAAACAACATCCCCCCCCAAAAAAAAAAAAAAAAGGACAAAAAACCACCCCACCATACAGACAGACAAACATAAACCACTAAAAACTTCCGATATGTTAAGCTTCTAAGGCTGTTCTATGATTCCTTTGGTTTCATCATGAATTTCCAGAAGTAGCATACTGCTTTATCAGTACTGAAGGATCAGAAGTTGACAAATGTGTTGGTTTGTGCATATCCCTGAAGAAATTTTCAGCTAGGTTTGAAATTGGAGTGTTCCTGACTGTACTTTTTTATATTTTAAATGAAGTATAGTTAATGCTTTTGGATAACTGAGTGTATCTACTTGGGCTGTTTCTAAACAAAAAGAGAAATCTTGCCCTGCTGTTCTCTTAGCATGTAACAAATACTGCTTTCAATTGGTCCTCCTGAGAGTCTGAAAGTAAGTGGTGTTGAAGTAAGTGGTTGTTAATACATTTTGCATGTATTGCACATCTATGTATTCACAGGGCTTGGGAGTGCATAAAAAATATGTTTATTTGATGATATACTGGGAAACAACGTAGGAGGAAGTAATCGTTCGTGTCTGTTACTCAGAGTGAGAATAACCCCTCAGAGCATCTTAAACCAGGTCAGCAAGGCACTAAGGGCTTGTCGAACAATTGTGCAGTTGGACAGTGGTATTGGTGAAAATGAAAGTCTTTGATTTGCAAAGTCTTATATGATGTTCTTCATGTAATGTGGGATTTTTGTTTTGAGCAGCCTGTTATGCTGTTATGCTGACCCACAAACATGATATAATACTGCAAAGGCAAGTGCTTAGATGTTTGCTGCTGCTACCTGTTAGCTCCTCAGCATAAATTATATTATGCTGTACCTTGCTCATGAAAAATGAGCATTTGTATAATATAAAATGTATCAAGGTAATAGTGACTGAAACTTACAATGGCTTGCAGTAACTTTGAAAACTTACAAACTTAATTTCAGGGGGAATTTTACCTATAACAAGAATTAATTTTATGTACAAGCAATTTGACAGCTGCTGCATTTTCAATTGTTTCAAAATCCTTGGTGAAGGGCAGGAAATCAGTTAATTTGGGTTTACGTCAGTCATAGCTGGACTAAAAGCTTTACTGGATATAGATTCTGAAGTGCTTCAGTTATTTGCGGTGTTTCCTTAAATGTTGAAAGCTAGACTCCCTCAATGGTTTTTCAGAATATAAATAATCTTTTGTTGAGATCTTGTTATAATAATCTTAACTTGAGGGTTATCAGTTAGAATTGAACCTCTGCATAGTTCACTGGTAGTTTAGATCAGCCCCTTTATGTATGGAACTATTGACATACATGACCTGTAATAGGTGTGATTTTTGCATCCTTCAGACTGATACATATGGCACAGTTAATCCAAGAGACCATTAGATGGTACAGTCTAAATTACATCAGAAATTATTACATTTCATGCTCAGTATAGCAAGTTTTACTTTTTAGACAAAAGTGTATCAGATTAAGGTTTCTCAAAGGCAGAGAGGTGGTGTTCAGGTGATTGTGGTGACAGAAGATTTATCAGCTTTGGTATGTCTAGCTCCAAAAGTGTAACTGCATGACAGAGTTTAAAAAGGAAAAAAAAAAAAGAAAAATATCCTTGTCAGCTTGACTTGAGGGTCAGAGCTTTTTTTTTTCTTCCTCCAGTCTCAGACTTGTAAGTGGGAATTCTGCTTATTGCAGTATGCAAGCAGTATTTCATCTGTGTTGGTTCATATTTAAAGGATGGCAAGACCTAACACAGCTGTTCAATGCATAGCAAGCCACAGGCATCAGGCAACTAACCAGAGTTACTTTAAATCCAGAGTTTGGGGTTTATAGTAGTGGGGGGCTTTGTCAGTTTTGCTTTTTTTTTGCTTTTTTTTTAATTTCTTTTTTCTTATGTATGGGCTATTGAGGGTAGAAAAGAACAAATGCCTATACCAGTACTAATGGTTGTATGTTGCAGTTAATAAAACTAATGCAGTCTCTCAAAGATAATTTAGCCTTCTAGTACAGTTGTACTTCCTGCAAAGACATGTAAATAACAGTACCTGCTTTAGGTAAGTTGTTTGTGTGAACTAGCAAACCAAATAGGGTGAATGAGCTATACCTCTACCAGTGTGAGATTGTTAACTCCACAGCAGCAACAGTTGAACAAGGTGTTTCACACTTTCTGACCCCCAACTACTTCCCATTCAATGTGCTAGCATAAAGTGATGTTAATTTCACTTTACCTTTGAGTTGAGATTCACTCTTGCTGTATCGTGAAGGTAGTATGGAGATCAGTCTAGCTACGTTTTCCACAATGACACAAGCTGTCCTGGTTTCAGCTGGGATGGTTTTGTGTTTTTTTTCCTAGTAGCTGGTACAGTGCTGTGTTTTGGCTTCAGTCCGAGAATAATACTGGTAACACACCAATGTTTTAGTTGTTGCCCAGTAGCGCTTACCCTGATGAAGGACTTTTCAGTCCCTCGTGCTCTGCCAGCAAGGAGGGGCACAAGAAGCTGGGAGGGAGCAGAGACAGGACACCTGACCTGAACTAGCCAAAGGGGTATTCCATCCTACAGCATGTCATGCCCAGTATAGAAACTGGGGGGAGTTACCCAGAAAGGGCCAATCACTGCTCGGGTCAGGCTGGGTATCGGTCAGCGGGTGGTGAGCAATTGTACTGCGCATCACTTGTGTTTATTGTTTGTTTGGTTTTTCTTTTCCTTTCCCCTTTTAGTTTTATACTCTCTCCCCTTGTTATTTAACTTATTATTATTATTATACTGTACTTTATTTATTACATTGTTCTTATCTCAACCTGTGGGGATTACATTCTTTCCATTCTCCTTCCCATCCCGCCCCCGGGAAGGGGGAAGGGGGGGAGGGGTAAGCGAGCAGCTGAGTGGTACTGAGTTGCTGGCTGGGCTTAAACCACAACACAAGCAAACAAAAACCACTAGATTTTTGTGACCCCTGGAAAGAGGAGAGGTTGGATATGTCATGGGATGCTTTAAGAAGAAAATGCTAAAGGGAAGAAGGGTGTTAGTCACTTTTCCTCATGAATTTACATTAAAAAAGTTCATGATTTGATTCATGACAATGATTTGAACCTCTCCTAAGTTACTTTCTTATACACAGCCATAACTACTACACTAGATTCTTAAGCTTCTCTGCTCTATTAAAATTTGATTCAGAGCCCTAAATGAGAACCTTTGAGGTCTTGGCCTTACACTATAAATGTGAAGGCTTTTTTACTCAAAATATCAAATACCTTAAGTGATGCCGTTTGTTTTTCTCTGAATGTGTATAAACTCCTCCACCTCATGGGGCAATTGGCATAGGCTGCATCTATAAAAACATGTAGATAAAGCAAGGTAAATTGCAATGTAAATATTTTTTAGGTGTTTCATGAGGTAAACAGGTTAATGAACATAAGGAGGCAGTCCTCAATACAGGTTGTGGGCAAGCTGGCAAAAATGCAATTTCTTCACAGAAACAAAATCATAGTTCTTGACTAATGGGGAGATGAAAGTTCTAGGGCTTTCCAGAGAACAGTGCTTTCTTAGTAGTGGTCTATCTTGGGTGTCAGCAAAGTGGGGATTATGCTTTCCGATAAGGTATTATACATGTAGGTAATAGAGATCTTATATAGAGGGAAAGATGCTAGAGGACAAAGGACAGAATTTTCTAATTGCACTAAAGCTGGGATAAATAAGGCATTTAAACCTGTTTGTTTTCTTATGGTAAATTTACCTGGTGATCCTGTAATGGTGTATATACAAAACAATAATTAACTGAACTTAGTACAGATCTTTGCCTATGCCCTGGGTTCAGCTGTAACAGTTATTTTTCTCCTTCTTAGTAGCTGGTGCAGTGCTGTGTTTTCGACTTGAGTCTGAGAACAATGCTGATAACACACCAGTGTTTTAGTTGTTGCTAAGTAATGCTTACCCCAATCGAGGACTTTTCAGTCTCTCATGCTCTGCCAGTGAGGAGGGGCACGGGAAGCCAGGAGGAAGCAGAGACAGGACACCTGACCCAAAGTAGCCAAAGGGCTATTCCATCCCACAGCACATCATGCCCAGTATAGAAACTGGGGGGAGTTACCCGGAAGGGGCCGACTGCTCTTCAGGGACAGGCTGGGCATTGGTCAGTGGGTTCTTGATGAAACAAAAGGGGCCACAAAAAGGGAACGGACTTGTTAAAAGAGAAAGCATGTTCCCTACTGGGTGATGCTCCAATGAGAAAATGATGAATAAATAGCTAGCTAACATGCATGGACTAATGTATAATTTATTTTTCAATTTGCCAAAGCAGCTAAATGCCCTGGGTTTAGATGTAACAGTTATTTTTCTCCTTCTTAGTAGCTGGTGCAGTGCTCTATTTTCAGCTTTAGTCTGAGAATAACGCTGATAACACAGTGATGTTTTAGTTGTTGCTAAGTAACGCTTACCCCGATCAAGGACTTTTCAGTCTCATGCTCTGCCAGAGAGGAGGGGCACAAGAAGCCAGGAGGAAGCAGAGACAGGACACCTGACTCAAACTGGCCAAAGGGCTATTCCATCCCACAGCACATCATGCCCAGTATAGAAACTGGGGGGAGTTACCTGGAAGGCCCAGATCGCTACTCAGGTTGGGCTGGGTATCGGTCGGCGGGTGCTGAGCAATTGTATTGGGCATCACTTGTGTTTATTGTTTTCTTTTCCTTTTCCCTTTTTAGCTTGATATTCTCTCCCCTTGTTATTATTTCCCTTATCATTATTATTATTAGTGGTAGCAGTAGTGGTTTTGTATGGTACCTTAGTTATTGGACTGTTCTTTTCTCAACCTGTGGGAGTTACATTCTTTCGATTCTCTTCCCCATCCCTCTGGGAGCGGGGGGGGAAGAAGGGGGGGAGTGAGGGAGCGGCTGCATGGTTCCGAGTTACCGGCTGGGCTTAAACCACGACACTAAATCAAATCAGTGTGTAGCACTAAACTGTAGATCCTAAGCATGTATTTTTTTTTAAAATACACTGCTTTTCCTACAATGTTACAGATTAGCCCTTCCACAAAGCCATAGATAGGATCCTATACAGAATGTAAGTGTTTAGCTGCTTTAGCCAAGTGCTGAAATGCTTGAGAAATTAGACATGGCCTCTAACTTGAAGCCAGTGCCCCTTACTAAGTACTCTTATAGAGATACTTCAACTTTACCTTTCTTCTGTACTGGACTTAACCCAGCCAATCTACAATAGCCTGGAGGAGAATAAGATCACTGATCAGTTGGTGGGGCTAATTTTGCATTTTACAGGAAGATGAAGGGAGAAAAAGGAAAAAAAAAACAAAACCAAACTCAAACACTGATTCCCACCTTACTGCAATAATGTACTTTCCCAACAGATCAATAACTGAAGAAAAAAAACATGTTAGTGGTCTCAGTTTGGTTTTGGTTTTTGTTTGGTTTGGGTTTTTTTTTTACTAACAAGTGCTAGCACAGGAAAAAGCTCATGCAGCCTTGCATGCTTTGTTATGTTTGTTATGGACTAGAACCTATAAAGGTCTGATCTCTCTTTAGAACCATGACACAAATGTTATTAATCACTAGAATCCTGTCATACACTCAGGTACACTTACAGGAACTGTTTTCAGCTATTTTATCAAATAGGTGCATTCTTACTATATATTCCCCATATATCCTAGAAATACTGGTAGACTATTTCAGGCTTTTTGCTGGCTCAAGTAGTTGCAGATGGTCCCAGCTATCACTTAGTTCAAACACATCCTACTAAGCAGCATTCAACTCTTGGAACTGAACTTTTTTTATTTTTACTTACATGCTTGGTTTTGTATTTCTGTGGCTTCTATTAACTGTTCTTGGTTCTATCTTGTGTGGTTTCTTCAAGGGCACCACTGGAGGCTTCTCAGATTTGAATCTACTAACCAGCCTTCTACATAAAACATTTTTAATAAAACAATGTCTAGCTTGATGCTTACTAATTTTTCTGTTGTAGGATATGGGAAGCAGTGTTGGTGGATAAAATATGCCACAAAGTAAAAAGTTGGTGAGTTTATGTTAGTCAATATCAAATACCTTTTAATGTTAGCATTTTTAAAGCTAAGACCTCATTTTATTTTAGAATTGAAATTTAAGTAATTTAAAAGCCAAGTTTGTGGAAGCTAATAGCCCTGAACTTGTTTTGTTTTTCCTTAAAAATAGAGGATGCCATTTCCATTTAAGCAGAACTGTAGGAAATCACATGGATACAGATGGGTACAAAGTTTGATGCTTGCACGTTTCCCCCCCCCTGCTTTTTCTGTACATATGCCAAGGCTCTGTTAGCAACTGATGGGTTGGTCCAGCAGCAGCAGATAGGAAGTTCTGCTACAGAGCTCAAATCTGGATAAAGAGAAAATACCAGATTTCTATACTCTCTATTCTTCTTCTCCAATTACAAGAACAAAAAAATTGCATGACAACATGATTCTCAAGCCTACTGATGCTGAGCTAGGTACAATCTTTTAATATTAATTTATTATGTTTATATTGAAGCTTTATACTGGTTGATTAGTGCAGGCTGAAAGCTTCTCACATTTTCTGCTCAAAGATGATCCTCATGAAAATGTTTGAAATTAAAATTCTAAATTGCTCAAATAAAAATTATTTTTCCTTGGGTTTACTATTTTACCATTTACAATATTATGTCATGCAAATTTTAACAGGGTAGATATTATGACTAGTCCCTACATTGCTTACCAGCCTATGTTTTGGCACCAGCTGAACAAATTACTTGGTTTTATAAATTTTTTTTTTTAAAGGATTTTTTATCTTTCAGATTTTTCTTCCATAGTAATGAAGATCTCTCCATGCAAAAATATCCATCCAATTGTCACTCTCTCTCCAGTTTCATCTGTTTCTTTGAAGGCAGGGTTGAAAAGTGATTAAAAAATAATCCAGTTATAGTCAACAATAAAATAATATAGTCTTTGGTAGGTAGAAAGCACACAATGCATGAACGGAAGGAAGGATACTGCCCTAAATGCAACATGAATGAATGAGTTGGCAAGACAAACTGGAGGACAGGTTATCTAATCAAGGTAGTAGAGGGCCCTACTTCTCTTCATATTCCCACAATAGGGTCTGGATTTAGATCTAGGTAGAGGAAGGGAGAAGGGGAGGAGAACTAACAGATTTAATTTACAAGGTTGATTGTAAATACAGAGACCTGACATATCTGGTTTTTGAGGATGGCTACGTTTTCTGTCATAGGATGCCAATACTCATTTTTCGTTAAGGCTGATCTGGCAGCTTATGCTCCTGAATTACCTTGCTGAAAGATCAGATTGGTGTTTGCTTATGTCAGAGCAAGGCAGAGTGGCAGAAACATGGCTTTACCAGCTTGCTTCATCTTAAACTGTCACAGACCTTTCTTCACCGTTGAGCACAGATGGTTTGGAAACAGTATGCTCCCCATGCCTGGATGCTACTCCTCACGTGGAGTGGCAAAATGGTTTTGCTGGCCATCAGCCCTCTCAGCATCACTGGCAGAGCCAAGCGTATCAGTGCCTGCATCTTGAATGGACTTTTAAATTGTGATACACAACATGCTGCATTATTAGTGCCTGAAATCCTGCCTGCGTGTGGGTGTTCAGCCGCTGCCCCAGTGAGAGCTGCTATATGTTCTCTGCAGGCAGGCCTTGCAGCGTGCAGCAGCACATTGCACAGCACCCCGCGGCTGCGGCAATGCAGACAGCTTAGTGATCTTATTGCAATAGCACGATTTCTCAATTAAAAGTACGTGTATGTTCGACGCACCTCCTCGCTTTGGCATCAGGAAGGACAACACCTGCTGTGGGGAGCGCTTAGCCCTAGCTTCCCGCTATCTACGGGCACAGGCCCCATGGGCGATGGCGGTGCCAGCCGGCAACACAAGGGAGCTTCAGCTTCCAGGCGGTGCCACTTCCGACACGGGCGAGCCCAGGCCAACCCCTCGCACTGCACCGGCGCTGAGAGGAACCGTCACCACCACTGAGAAGCACCCTGCACCCACCATCCTCCCCTGGTCCCGAAACCCCGGGTGAACCCCTAATGCTCCTCGGGGGAAGTGATGGTGGTGTAAAAATGCCCCAGCCGCCTCACTACGCCCCACAACCTTCGGGGACTGTTTCTCCTATTCCGCCATCACCGCACCACCAGGAACGACTCCCCCCAGAGCACCGCTAAGACAACCCAATCCTCCCCCTCCTCGAAGAGCAATGGTTTATCCCCGGGGAAGGATTCACTTCCGGGTTTCGGGGCGGGCGAACGCGAGTCGCGTGGTTGCTTCCCTCTAGCCCTGCGGCGTGCGTGCTTTGCGCGGACTCGGGCCTTGGCTCAAGATGGCGCTGTTGGCGGATAAACAGAAGCAGGAACATGGGTGGATAAAGATTGGGTATTACAGTTTGGGTGACACGTTCGGCGTAGGTACCTTCGGCAAAGTCAAGGGTGAGCGGGATCGCCGTCTCTCCCAGGAAGCGGCACGGTCCAGTCAGATTGTGGAGGGTAGCGCGCCGGGCGAGTGTTGGGCTGAGCAACGGAGTTTCCGTTGCTGGCTGAAGGATGCGATCGCCTGCGGTCGCCTCACGGCGGCTGGGCCTGGGGCTAGGTGGTCGTCGAGGTCTGACTGGGAGGTGTGTGGGGGCCCAGGTCGCCGCTCTCTCTACCGCTCAGAGCATTGGGGGTGGGAGGATGTCTGAGCTTCACTGGGGGCGACGCCGGGAAACCTGAGCTACTAGGCGCTGCCCGGCCGTACCCCCTGGGTCGAGTGAGTCACTGGGCTGTGTTGGCGCTAGCACCGTGGGCCGATGAGGGCGGTGGGAGAGGGGCTGGGGGGAGCGACTGCAAGGCTGACGTGTCGTCGGGGCAGCCGCGAGAAGGCGTTTCATGGGCCGTTAGCTGGAGCCTCGGTCCCAGCCGTGGTGTCTGAGGGGGGGCCTGGCGCTACGGTCTAAATGCCGCCGACCGAGTGTAGTGGTGTGGAAGTAGTGTCTGGTATGCTGTGAACGTCTTCCAGGAAAGAGAAGATGTATTAGCTGATATCTCGGGGCGCGGGACCTGCAGTTCTGCAGCGGGTAGTAATCGCTGGAGGAGCAAAAGCTTTCAGTTGTGTTTACAGAAATAGCCTGGAAGCTAATTATGCTGCATTTATTTAACACATCACCGGATATGTAATGAAAGTAGGCAGTCTTAATTCTTGAGCTGTCTGTATGTTTTACTATAAAATATTAATGTGCACCTGAATGTGCACAAGTCCATGGGACCTGATGAAATCCATCCGTGGGTCCTGAAGGAGCTGGCGAATGAAGTTGCTAAGCCACTGTCCATCATATACGAAAAATCATGGCAGTTAGGTGAAGTTCCTGATGACTGGAAAAAGGGAAATATAACCTCCATTTTCAAGAAGGGGAAAATGGAAGACCTGGGGAACTACAGACCAGTCAGCCTCACCTCTGTGCCTGGCAAAATCTTGGAGCAGATTCTCCTGGAAAGCATGCTAAGGCACATGAAAAACAACGAGGTGGTTGGTGACAGCCAACATGGCTTCACTAAGGGGAAATCCTGCCTGACCAATTTGGTGGCCTTCTATGATGGAGCCACGGAACTGATGGACAGGGGCAGAGCAGTTGACGTCATCTACCTGGATTTGTGCAAAGCGTTCGACACTGTCCCGCAGGACATCCTTGTCTCTAAATTGGAGAGACAGCAATTTGATAGATGGACCCCTCAGTGGATAAAGAACTGGCTCGATGGCCGCACGCAAAGTTGTGGTCAACGGCTTGATGTCCACTTGGAGACCAGTAATGAGTGGTGTCCCTCAGGGGTCAGTGTTGGGACCGGTCCTGTTCAACATCTTTGTCAGTGACAGACTGTGGGATTGATGCACCCTCAGCAAGTTTGCCAATGACACCAAGCTGTGTGGTTCGGTTGATACGCTGGAGGGAAGGGATGGGATCCAGAGGGACCTTGACATGCTTGTGAGGTGGGCTGATGCCAACCTCATGAAGTTCAACAGTCAAAGTCAAGGCTTGAGGCACCCAATCTTAAAGGCTGTGATGGCTAGAAGTGTTTTTTGTCAACTGAAAATGTTATTTAATTATTTTGAATGAAAAATGTGCTTTGATACATTCTTATGTCTTACATATTGAACATAGATTGTTGTAGCTAATAAATTACCTTCTAATGTTTTTCTGAGTTCTAATTCTGGTTTTCATCATAAAGTAGACTGACAAGTCAGAAATGAAGCAGACTTGCTGATAAATGAAACTTTATAACACAATGCTTGTCAAACATAAGTTATATGCTAAGCTGTAGAATTGCTCAAATGTATATGCTACTTACATTTAAGGAGACGTTTAGTTTACTACTTTGTAAACCAAAGGAGGATGCAAATTAATTTGTCAGTTTCTGAGAAGCTGTTTCTTACTAACAAATTAATGCTGAATTTTAGCTTGCTGATTAAAGTGTGGGGTTTTTTTATAAATACTTCTGGCTTAACTTAGTTCATGTTGCTGATAGGCAAATACTAATTTGAATGCAATAGCTGCTTTTCTAGTGTTTTATGTTAGTGATTCATTACTCATTAGGGTTTGGGTATAGTGATATAATTTGTTGGGTTCCTTTAAAGCCTCAATTGCTTTTGAACTGAAGAAAAAATGGGGATGTAATTGCTTTAATTGTAGGTCTGAAAGCAAATAATTCTTGTAGGAGATGTGATTTTACAGTTCTAGGCACTTGCCTGTTGCTGCTTTGTGGTCTGTCTAGAACTTGTGATGAATATTGGCTCCTCCAAATGAGGGGATGTGTTCTTTCACCTTGCAGGCAGAGCCTTTCTGTCTCCTCAGGTACAGAAGACATCTCACCACTGCATCATGATGGTTCAGTGTCTTGGATGATCCACTGCTTAGTTACTTTCCTACAGGAGTTTAGACAAACTGCTTTATTTTACACAGTGGCCATATTTTTGTTGTAAGAATAATCACTCAGATGCTTATTGTTATCTCTCTGTCTCTGCTAAGAATTTCTTTTCACTTGCATTGGTTTTTAGCTTTATATAGAGTCAAAAGTCTTGCGAATGAGATTTACAGATTGATAGGTGTTTGCTAATCCTGTCAAAATTATCTGTTGAACGCAGATAGATTTTTGTGGATTACTGCTAACCACAGCTTCCCATGGATATATTCAAATAAAGCTTGAAGCCTGGGGCTTAGTTAAACTTTCAAGTGAGGGGAGGCACCCAGATGAATGAGTACTGTGTTCAGCAGAGGTCTCTTATCAGTGTCCATTCAAGTGGACAAGGATGAGCCCTGTAGGTGTACCTGGAATCTGGTTTGTCTTCAGAAGGTGGTAGAATTCAGGGTGGTGGATGAAGGTGATGCAGTTATGATAGTAGTAGTGTTAAATCACTGCATGTAGAAACCAATGCAGATAGCAAAGCCTTCTAGTGGAAGAGATGCTTGCCTTCTGTGGCTTATCTGTGATTCAGTGTTGGGTTTAAGAAAAATATTCTTAGCAACTCTGTTGTGGCTACTTTCAAGAGCACCTGCAAAATTAATGATTTTAAGGTAGGGGGTAACTATCTAGGAAACATTTTGCACTTTCAAGTTCCCCTTTTTAAAGAAAAATTAAACTCCTAGAAGTAGGAAAGAAACTGAAGAATGTAAGAGGTTGCATGTTTGCATTGCTTCTCATAGTTACTATTGGATTTTATTTTCTGCACTTCATATAACTTTTGCTGCTTATTTTATAATAAAGCCCTTGTGTTTACTATACAGAATGTGGAGCTTATATAGGGTCAGACTGCTCCAAGGACAGATAATTTTTTTTTATTTTTTTTTTTCTCAAGTAAACTGATCAGATACTCTTAGTAGTAATTCAGAGTAATTGCTGAAATGAGGTTCTTGAGGGAAGGATAGCAAGTAAGAGCATCCTTGCAGATAAAGTAGAAGAGCTGTAGGAGAGCACGTCTGAGTGGGTTACCAAATGAACCAAAAGCTTGGAGTGACTTATACAGGGAAAGAAAATGGTCTCCCTAATTAGAAAGGATGGCAGTGTTTTGGGATGCAAAATATTTTGTTTGTTTGCAATAGTGCAAAAACACGGTTATGCTGCAAGACTTCTGAGGGTTAGTTTAAGGTTTGTTCCTACATATCCAATTCATCTTCTAATGATAAAATTGTGAAGGGAATTGGGGTAGAGTAGAAGAAATGACATACCGTCTGGTTTTCAACCTCCCCAAAGATAATGAGAATATGTGAAATGCTTACATCTTAACTGTAGTATTTCTTGGTTATAGTTGAAATGGCCCAATTAATGTCTTTACAGAGCAATTAAGAACTCTAAATACTTTGTTCCTTGCAGTTGGCAAACATGAGTTAACTGGGCATAAAGTTGCAGTGAAGATCCTGAATTGACAGAAGATTCGCAGCCTTGATGTTGTAGGAAAAATCTGCAGGGAGATTCAGAACCTCAAACTCTTCAGACATCCTCATATAATTAAGCTGTAAGTTTTGCTTGCTATAATTGAATCTATTTAAGCAGTAATCTCTTGCTGATCTGAAACACATTTAAAGGGCATTACTATTAGCAGTATATTGTTAGGGAAATAACTAGTTTCCGAGTATGCAACTATTTTCAGTGTACTCAGTAATGCATTTTCACAAAGCTGATCATCTCTGCTAGGCAGAGAGCTTCCATTAGATCTTACCTACCCAAAGAATTTGTAAGTAATGTGGAAAGTAGTGACATGATGGATACTTATAGTAACATCCATCTTAGGGTTTTTTTAGTTGCTGCTGATTCTGTATTCTTTTTTCTGGTTATAGTCGATCTTTGTTTCTGCTCAGAAACTTAAGAACAAGATTGTGAAGGGTGTTTCTATAGTAAGTTTATTATGTTTTCTTCACTCAAAATTTTCTTTTTTTTTTTTTTCAGGGACATGTTGGTCAGTGACCTAATGTAGATGGTGATCTGCAAGGTTTTTCTGAAAGATGTGCAGTCTGTTAAATGTGATCTGATATTTCAGAGTTCTTCAATATAGCTGCTACCACTTGTCTAAATAAATGTGATTATTTACAGTGTACTTTATTTGCATCTGTTTGATCATAGACTCATAGAATGGTTTGGGTTGGAAGGGACCTTAAAGATCATCTAGTTCTAACCCCCCGCCATCAATAGTTCATCAGCAGAGTTTGGAGTACAATTAAATATGTCCCAGAGTAGACCCCTTATATCTGGTCTGAGGAAATAAATTATAAATTGTCCTGGGTTCAGCTATAGCAGTCATTTTTCTCCTTCTTAGTAGCTGGTGCAGTGCTGTGTTTTTTAACTTTCAGCCTGGGAACAACGCTGATAACACCGATGTTTTTAGTTGTTGCTAAGTAATGTTTACTCCAACCAAGGACTTTCTCAGTCTCATGCTTTGCCAGGGAGGAGGGGAAGCTGGGAGGAAGCAGAGACAGGACACCTGACCCAAACTAGCCAAAGGGGTATTCCATACCACAGCACGTCATGCCCAGTATATAAACCAGGGGGGTGCTACCCGGAAGGCCCAGATCACTGCTCGGGTCGGGCTGTGTATCGGTCGGCGTGTGGTGAGCAATTGTATCCTCTCCCGTTGTTATTTCACTAATCATTATTATCATTGGTGGTAGCAGTAGTGGTTTTGTATTATACCTTAGTTGTGGGACTGCTCTTATCTCAACCCGTGGGAGTTACATTCTTCTGATTCTCCTCCCCATCCCTCCGGGAGCGGGGGGAGGAAGAAGGGGGGGAGTGAGCGAGCGGCTGTGTGGTTCTGAGTTACCGGCTGGGCTCAAACCACGACAAATTGCCTCTTTGTACATTCTGGTAATCTATGCTGTGTGGTTTGATAACCTTATTTATATTATAGGTATGTAACTATTCCATAACCTCCTTTTCCATAACCAGAAAAATAAACTGACAATAGAGAAGTATGGCTGAGTTTTCAAAGAGGCCGAAAATGTGAGGTGCAGAATGGCTTGTTCTTCTCAGTAATGCTGAGAGGTTTATCTCCCAGCATTGTTCGCTATGTCACTATCCAGAGGATGGAAAATCACCAAAGTTCTAAATTATAAACTGTTGCTTATGTTTGCCTGAAGCATGGAGCTCATGGATTTCACAACTATGGGAAAGGTCATTAACAGTAGTGCTGTTAGAAATGAGGTTGCACTGTAATCTTTGGATTAAAAGTATGAAAATACTATTTCTGTAGAGTGTCTTTAGCCATGGCTTCAGAATGTTCATGTTTAAGTACATGATACTTTCAACCAAGGTATTGAGAGAAAATTAGTGAAAATAAAGCATCTTGGACTAATAAGATGTTAAATAAAGTTAACTTTGAAGATCTCATGTTGATAACTGCCTTGGAATAGTATTGAGATTATTGAAATGTTACACTATAATGCTAAGCTGTTATAACAGATAAACACGCATAAATATGTGCACACATACATTCACCTGGATAGTCTGAAATCAATGCTGTCTATGCAGTTCAAGAATAACTTGTCTCAGCTGAAGTGTGTCTCTTCCCCCTTGTCTTAGAATCAGCATTTTGAGGTGGGCCAGTGCAAACCTCATAAAGTTCAACAAGGCCAAGTGCAAGGTCCTGTGCCTGGGTCAGGACAATCCCAAGCACACCTACAGGCTTGGCTGAGAATGGATTTGGAGCAGCTCTGAGGAGAAGGACTTGGGGGTGTTGATTAATGAGAAGCTCAACACGAGCCGGCAGTGTGCATTCGCAGCCCAGAAACCAACCGTATCCTGGGCTGCATCAAAAGGAGTGTGAGCAGCAGGTCAAAGGAGGTGATCCTGCCCCTCTACTCTGCTCTTGTGAGACCTCACTTGGAGTACTGCATCCAGCTCTGGGGCCCCCGACACAAGAGGGATATGGACCTGCTTGAGCAAGTCCAGAGGAGGGCCACAAAGATGATCAGAGGGCTGGAGCACCTGTGCTATGGAGACAGGCTGAGAGAGCTGGGCTTGTTCAGCCTGGAGAAGAGAAGGCTCCAGGGAGACCTTAGAGCAGCTTCCAGTACCTAAAAGGGGGCCTATAAGAAAGCTGGAGAGGGACTTTTTATAAGGGCATGTAGTGATTGGAAAAGGAGGGGAATAGCTTTAAACTGAAAGAGGGTAGCTGTAGGTTAGACACTAGGAAGAAATTCTTTACTATGGGAGCGGTGAGACAGTGGAACAGATTGCCCAAAGTAGGTGCCTCATCCCTGGAAGTGTTTAAGGCCAGGTTGGATGAGGCCTTGAGCAACCTGGCCTAGTTCTGTAGTTTGCGTGAATTCATTTTTTTCTTTTTTTTTTTTTTCTTTGTAGAAAACATGAATCTCTGAAGTGGGGAGTTTAACTATAAACTAGTTATTTCAAAGCCTCAAAGCTTTTATCAAACTTCAAATAAAATGATAAAAATATAACCAGGGTGTTAATACTCTTAAATACTAATGACAAATTTAGGTCTCTTTGTAAAAGATAATTGTTCTTAATTATTATGAATATTTTTTCAAGTCTGTCTTAAGGTTGGAAGGTGTATGCTTATGAGATACTATACTAGCAAAGTCCTTTTGAATTCCTTCCTCACTGTACTAAGATGTCTGTGAAGCAGCCCTGAAAATGGCTTCATAAGAAATCATTTGGACTAAGAATAGTCGTCTGAAAGTATGAAGACTGATCTTCCTGGAGGGAAATACAAATTCCCTGCTAATCTTGGCAATGATGGCATCATGTAGTGAAAGGACAGGAAATAGGTTCTGAAAAATATTATCATTCCAGTAGCCGTAAATTGGCTTTTTTTTTTTTAATGTATCCTTTTATCTGACTCTTTGACCAACTTTGTTTTTAATTAACCGTAACTAGCTTCTTTTACTGAGTGCATAGACTAACAGATATCTTCTCTTATCAGGTACCAGGTCATCAGTATACCAACTGACATTTTCATGGTGATGGAATATGTTTCAGGAGGAGAACTGTTTGATTATATCTGTAAAAATGGAAGGGTAAGTGGTCGTCCAACTCTACAAGTCAGTGACTTACATTCTGTTATTGCTTTTGCAATGTTCCTGTTAAATGAAGGTTTGTTTTTTACGTATTCAGCATTAATTTTGCAGTTAGCAATTATACTTAATGATTACATCTTGTTTTGAAACTAAGAAAAATGTTTATATTAATGTTTCAGATCTTTATGTATGATTAGCATTTTTCCACTCTGCTGAAGAATAAGTTATACTGATATGTTAATTTACAATACTGTGTACAAACTGGAGTAGCTGAAAACTATTTCTTCAGTATAACCAATTATTGGAAAGCTACTGTTGTGCCCTTATCCTCTTCTACTGATAGAATGGTTTCTGTGAAAGTCCTAAAGTCACTTTTGACAAACCATGTAGATAGCCAGGATACTTTTAGTTAATTAGACTGAGCAAACTTTGACATGGATTAGGGTGTGTTTATAGGAAATACCCAGCTAAGTCTGCTGTTTGGGGCTAGCTGCTAATAGGAACATAAGTAGCATCTAAAATTTATCATTTCTGTACTGAGTGTCAGCAGTTTTTGTCAACTTAAATCTTACACCATGCTTAAATATTGAAGTTCATTGATATTCTAATTAAAGATAATGTTTGGGTGCTAATATTTCTAATTACTGAGTATATCTGCCTAACCAATTTAAAAAGTGTGATTGAGAAGTTTTGGTAACTCTTGAGTTGGTGGATATTGTTTTGGTTTAGTCATTTTAGAGCTGTGGTACAAACAAAATGATGTGGTACAAACAAAAACTTGTAGCTTTCTGCTACAAGTTCTGATCATCTGCTATATAAAGTATCAAAATTGAGTGATAACTTTAGGTCATGGAAAAATTTCTTTTAATTCATATAGAGGAAAACCAAGTTATTTTTCCCTGTCTCAAAATTGTTTAAAACCTTTTTTTTGTCTTAGCTTGATGAGAAAGAAAGTAGATGTCTGTTCCAGCAAATCCTTTCTGGTGTGGATTACTGTCACAGGCATATGGTAGTACATAGAGATCTGAAGCCTGAAAATGTGCTGCTTGATGCACACATGAATGCCAAGATAGCTGACTTTGGTAAGCATAGTTATTTTATATCTGATCACATTTCTAGTGTTATTCAAATCCTGTTAATTACTATGGTAAATACTTAATAAAATATGTATACTTGAATATCCCAGTAGTAGGACATAATACAAGAAAACCTGAAGAGTATGAATGTAAAACAAAATGGTGTTCTTGTACATATGTATAACTTGTTTTCCTCTAAAGCTTTCTCTTCAAGTCAGGTATTTTCTGTGATTAGGTGAAATTGTGAATTGTCTTCTTTGGTCTTGCGAAATATTTTCTCTGAAATGCTAAATAGACTTAGTTCCCCACCTCGCTGCTTCAAAATTTACTCTCATTACCTGTTTTTCCATCTGTAAAATGCAGATGCTTAGCTCTCTTGGAAGTACAGTGCAAGGACAGTTCATCATGTTCAAGAACCATATTGCTCTAGTAAAATACACTACTCCTATGAAACTACTCTAAATTCACTTTAAAATACCTTAAGATGTGATTGGAAAAAATTTAATTAAAGCATAAAAGGTAAAATAAGAATAGTTAATTTTGCAAGCTTTGTTATATAGCTGCCTAACTAATCAGAAAACTTAATCATTTATATATTAGCTGTTTAACACAGCTGCCGAGAAGACTAGCTAGTTTAGAACTATCTAAATCAGGAAAGCTGCCTATATAAGCAGAGTAAGGTATCCATACTGCTACAACATCACAATACATTTCTTGTAGGCATATTTAGTTTGCTGACGACACCAAGCTGTGTGGTTCGGTTGATACGCTGGAGGGAAGGGATGCCATCCAGAGGGACCTTGACACGCTTGTGAGGTGGGCCAATGCCAACCTCATGAAGTTCAACTAAGCCAAGTGTAAGGTCCTACACCTGGGTTGGGGCAATCCCAGGCACAGCTACAGGTTGGGTGGAGAAGAGATTCAGAGCAGCCCTGCAGAGAAGGACTTGGGGGTGTTGGTTGATGAGAAGCTTAACATGAGCCAGCAGTGTGCACTTGCAGCCCAGAAAGCCAACCGTATCCTGGGCTGCATCAAAAGAAGCATGACCAGCAGGTCAAAGGAGGTGATCCTGCCCCTCTACTCTGCTCTCATGAGACCTCACTTGGAGTATTGTGTACAGTTTTGGTGTCCTCAACATAAAAAGGACATGGAGCTGTTGGAGCGAGTCCAGAGGAGGGCCACGAGGATGATAAGAGGGCTGGAGCACCTCCCGTATGAAGACAGGCTGAGAGAGTTGGGGCTGTTCAGCCTGGAGAAGAGAAGGCTGCATGGAGACCTCATAGCAGCCTTCCACTATCTGAAGGGGGTCTATAAGGATGCTGGGGAGGGACTCTTCCTTAGGGACTGTAGTGGTAGGACAAGGGGTAATGGGTTGAAACTTAAACAGGGGAAGTTTAGATTAGATATAAGGAAGAAGTTCTTTACAGTGAGGGTGGTGAAGCACTGGAATGGGTTGCCCAGGGAGGTTGTGGATGCTCCATCCCTGGCAGTGTTCAAGGCCAGGTTGGACAGAGCCTTGGACCACGTGGTTTAGTGCAAGGTGTCCCTGCCCATGGGAGGGGGGTTGGAACTAGATGATCTTCAGGTCCTTTCCAACCCTTACTATTCTATGATTCTGTTCTATGATTCTATGATATTATTTAATACCTGCCCTTGTAAAGCACTTGGAGGTCTCTAAAAGATGCTAGGTAATGCTGAATATTCTAAGTATATCTTAAAAGTATGGTGTTCAGGCATGCGGGTGCTGGGATTCATTGTGATTTCTCAAGTATAATAGAAAATGCTTTGGGTGAAATGGCTTACCTGGTGAAGAAATGAAGTACGGTAATTTATAAAATATCTTGCCATAACTCAAGTAACAGAAAAGTTGTAGCACTCAGTTAATCATGACAAGCTTATTAAACAAGAACTTAAAAGCTTTTGTATATTAGCTTATGAAAGCCAAGCTGTGTTCTTTCATATCCCCCACCCCCAGTAAAAGGGCATAATTCCTTCTCCGAGACTGAATTCTCTGGCCTGTAATTATCTTGATTATGCAGCCTTCACTGAGGAAGCTAGAAGATATTTTCCACAGCTATTCTAGAAGTGGTAATTCTTTACTGATCGTAGGGTATGCTGAGGGCTGGTGAATGAAGATGGCCTTGTTCTCAAGTATGCTTTAATTGCTAACTGTATCTAGAAATCAAGCTATACTAAACTGCAGTGATTCAGGAATGAGTTGAAACAGCATAGGTATCTACATTGTGGTGAAGCTGTGTGCACTCCTCAATTCCCATTTTCTATATAACCTCTTACAGAATTTTAGGCAACTCTGGTAGCATCTTCCACTTTGGCATTTAGAAGTAAATATGGTGGGGTTTTTTTTAAGACACTTTCTTGTTAATGACCAAATTGCAATCTTGCTATGCTCATTTCTTCCTTAGAGCAATTTTGTTCTGTATCATGCCTGTGTAATCTGAAATGGACTTTTTTTTTTTTTGGTCTTGGAATGAATACGTTTTCAAACATTCCTAGGTTGTGTGCAATAATGGATTATGTTACTCAAATTTCTGGTAAACTAAATGCGGGATCATGTGGTATTCTCATAAAAATTTAAATAATTCCAAACAATGTTGCTTCCTTACTGAGATAAATTAGTTAACTTTCTAATTCGGATCACTAGTGATTTATTTGTTCTAGGTAGTGTATGCAGTGTGAAATTATTTTGCTCTTTGAATCTTTACTAGTTACTCTTATATAATTTTAGGTCTTTCAAATATGATGTCAGATGGAGAGTTTTTAAGAACAAGCTGTGGTTCTCCTAACTATGCTGCACCAGAAATAATTTCAGGAAGGTAGTTTCTTTTCTGTTAGATGCATGTGTGCATGTACTTCAGTCATTTTGCTGCTTAATTCTAAAAGCTACAAAACTAGTGCAATTGACAAGCTTGATGCTGAGAAACCCTGGGCTGAACTCTTAATTGCCTTGATAATTTTTCAAAGTATTTAAGGCTTCAATGAACTAGCTTTGAATAGCTCCTGTAAGGTGATGGTGATGTCTAATGTCCAAGATCCAGTGCGTACAGTGTGCCTGAAATGGTTTAAAAATCTCACAGCTCAGATCTTGGAAGCAGAGGTATGGATAGAAATACAGGCAAAGTCTATTGTGAAGTTGAGTAGCAGTAAAATATCTGCTACAGAATAGAAACTCAGTCTGAAGGTAACTTCCCCTTATTTTGGACTCCATGATTGTCAAATCTGTTTTCAGCTACCCACCCTAGTATCTCTTGCTGATTGGAGGCCAAATGTCTATTTAATTCAGGCAGTAGCATAGAAGATGTGACAAGTTCTGCTATATGGATTGGTTTAAAAGTTCTTGGCCTCCAAGATTTGGAGGCTAGATGACTGCATAGATTCCACTCAGTGATAATGTGTAATGTGGGCTTTCTTGGCAGTAGGTGCAAATTCCAGTTTATCATTGTCTTAAATTGTATCTGTGGACTATTTTAATACACTAGAGAGGAAAACTAAGTACTCATGCCCTGGCTTTTATTATATATTTGGAGGGGAAGGACACTAGAGTTCGAGGGAGGCATAGCACTGAAATGGTGTTGCAGATTAGTTGTCCTAAGTTCACACTCTTAATGTGATACAATGTAAGAAAGTAGGAAAAAAAAACCCAAACTATTGAAATGTATTAAGCACAAATTGCTAATAGTTAACTCATTCACAGATTATATGCAGGTCCAGAAGCAGATATTTGGAGCAGTGGAGTTATTCTCTATGCTTTGTTATGTGGAACACTTCCATTTGATGATGATCATGTGCCAACCCTTTTTAAGAAGATATGTGATGGCATCTTTTATACCCCTCGGTACCTGAATCCATCTGTAATTAGTCTTCTGAAACACATGCTGCAAGTAGATCCAATGAAGAGAGCAACAATCAGAAACATTAGGTAAAACATTAACTGATGTCTGATCACAGGATATTTGAATGGTAATCTCATTGAAAATTTGCAGAACAAAGAAATCATTCTTATAGCTCGTTCCTGTCTTATAGTCTGAGATGAAAAATTCAACTTCTGGTTGTTTGGCTTTAGCTCTGGTTCCAGTGGCCAATGAATTATCTATTGAAGGTCGCAGTAAAACAAATATATATGTTACATGTAGAAATTCTGAGAAACTCTAGATTTAAGACTGTGAAAGCATGTTTACCTGTAGAATGGTTTGCAAAAACTGCACTGTATTGACTTCTCTGGGCAAGAATTTTTTTTTGCTGTTAAGAACCGATATTCTGTACTGTAAATGTCTGAGAGGGGAAGTTAGAACTCTAACCTGATGACTGCTACTTTTATTCAAATTTCTGCAGACTGAAAAATCATCTGTTAAAGCTGAGTAATCCGTGTATAAGATGGCACTTTCTATTCTAGCTTCAAAGCCCTGGCATGAATCTATGTGTGAGTGACAATTACTACATAAAATACTGATAAGTTAAAGCTCGTAGCTACAGATAGCCATTATGGGCTCCAGATTCCAAGATAGGATTCTGGAGAGGGTGACTGCTTTCACAAGTGTGTAGTGGGTAGAATAAAAAATAAGGTAGCTGATAAAGCTGTCTTTCATGCAGTAGCTTAGTTAGGTTTTCCTGCTTCCTTTGTAAGAAGCTCAGAGAGCTCTGAGATAATACCTTAGTGAAAATGATTCCTCTTTTAGGGTTGGAAGTTAAAAAGTTGGCAATGTTCATGTTCTTTCAGTAGAACAAAAAATGTGGTATGCATATCCCTTGTTACTTTATTACATCAGGAAGTACTTTCTTGCAGAAATCAAAGCACTGTGTGAACTAAGCATTGTAAAACTTAAGCTAAGTTCCTATCCACTCATCTAAGTCATATTAAATAAGTCTGGAAGAGAAGTGATATGAAAAAAATGTTGAAAAATGTTGACTACAGAGCACAGATGGATTTTTGAATCCTAAACAACTTTGTCCTGTTAGCCATGAGACATGTCATCTCTGTTTAAAGGACAAACTCTAGGAGTGGGTGTGTGTGTGCAAGGGAAGAGGCTTACTGCAATGAATAGTAACAAAATACTCCTCGGCTCAGTTATTCAGCTAGAGCTGTGCTTTGTAGTTGCATAAGAAAAGCTTTTTCTATTCCAAATTAACTGCTTGCTTATGATGAAAGTTCATTTTGCTCAACGCATTTGTGCTGAGGTGTGTTCTCAGGCTCATACTGACTAGAACTTGATCCATATAACTGGTCTCAAATCTGTAGCAAGTCTGTATGCTATAGCCTAGGATACTTTTAAAATTAGTGTCATGCCATGTCCTTTGGCTAGTTAAGCAGCTTACTCTAGGCACGCAAAACATATTTTTTTTTTTTTTTTTTCCCCCTGTATGATTGGGCAACTTAAATATTTGGTTCCTTCTGTATATTTCCTTTTCCCTTTTATGAATACTAGCCTACAGATACAGTAGCAAAGAGGTACAGATTGACTCTTCCATGGACTTCCCTCAACTCTAAGTCTCTAAGAGACAGCAGGGGGCTTTGAGGGTGTGTGAATATAGACAGCTTGTTAGGGGTGGGGAGCATGTGACTTTAATGTTCAAAGCTTCATGTCCAAACATCTAACAAAGAAATTATTCAGTATCAAGTTTTCTTCAATTTGTTATGTATGTACTTGGGGGGGGGGGGGGGGGGGGGAATGACACAACTCAAGTGGGTAGTGTATACTTTTCAGTTGAAAATGACTCAAAACTAAGATAGCAGTAAAAAACAAACAAACAAAAAGGCTGGTTGAGTTATACAAAGATATTTTTGGAGGTTGGGTAGTTGAAACTTACAGGAAAGGATTTTTTCAGTCTCCTGCAAAATGTCTAGCAAAATCTTGTGAACCTTATGAAGGAGGTGATTACTTTCTATTATGTACTCTTGTGCTGCACGGAAGGTGACTTGGACTGACAACTATGGGGAGTTTTGTACAGACTAAGAATAATTTTTTTTTTTTATTTTTTTAAATAATACTAAAAAGGCTTGCTTTACATATATACTCAGTCTTTGTTTATTTTTAAATCTAGGGAACATGAATGGTTTAAGCAGGACCTTCCCAAACATTTGTTTCCTGAAGACCCATCATATAGTTCTACCATGATTGATGATGAAGCCTTAAAAGAAGTGTGTGAGAAATTTGAATGCACTGAAGAGGAAGTGCTAAGTTGTCTATACAGCCAAAATCATCAGGACCCTTTAGTGGTTGCTTATCACCTCATTATAGATAATAGAAGAATAATGAATGAGGCCAAAGACTTGGCTGCAAGCCCACCTGATTCTTTTAATGATGATTACAATCTGTCTCACCCTCATCCTGAAAGAGTGCCATTTTTAGTAGCTGAAGCACCATGTCCTCTCATACTCTTGATGAGCTGAATCCACAGAAGTTAAAACACCAAGGTGTAAGAAGAGCTAAGTGGCACTTGGGAATACGGAGGCAGAGTCGACCTCATGATATATCATGGCTGAAGTTTGTCAATCAATTAAACAACTGGATTATGAATGGAAGGTAAAAGATCTTTAAGCCAGACAACAATAGAAGTCTGAAACTACATTCTCCTGTGCTGGAAAATAATCTCACATGCCTGTGCTGACTGTTTGTGCTTGCTGTGCAGGAAGTGTTTTGGGGGAGGCTATTAATGCTGACAGGAAAAAATCTTGCTAAATGTGTTTAACCTTTCTATTGAGGCTGTGGGAACGCATTGAGTAGGTGGAATTTTTTGTTTTGGTGTGTGAGGGTTTTTTTGTTTGGTTGTGGGTTTTTCTTTTTTGTTTTAGAGAAAAAAAAAAAAAAGCTTTGACAGGAAAGCCTGAAATCCCTTGATAATACCAGTGAGTTGAAACAAGAAAAACAATATGCAGTGTTCCTTAAGCAGTTCTAGTTACTAACTCAAATCTTTCATACTAGGTTGTAAATCCATACTATCTGCGTGTTCGAAGGAAGAATCCAGCGACCAGTGCATATTCCAAAATGAGTCTACAGTTATATCAGGTGGACAGCAGGACATACTTACTGGACTTCCGTAGCATTGATGGTATGTGAACACTTACATAAGTTAATGGAGTTGTAAGGGAAATAATTCTAAATGCAAACATGTCTTAATTTATCTTTTCGAAGTGAAGTGTTGCCCCTTATTACTTTAAGCCAAGCTAGATCTGAATTAGTGTTTATTCCTTCCTGGTCTAGTGTTCCTATGACCAGATGCTTAGCTGTTTCATCCCTTAAATAATCACACTTCAGCAATATCAATGCCTGAACTGCTCCGTTTTGTCTGCACCAGCACTAATACCACTGGTGCAAAAGGGGAAGGACTGTGGGAGGTGAGATTTGGATCAGCCTAAATTGTCTTTGGGGCCTCACTCCAAAATTTAAACATTAATTTAGATCTGAAGTATGTATGTGAAATTTTTTTTTTTTTCTCCCCCCCCCCCCCCCCAAGTGAGGATAAAGCTTGGCATCTAGCCATGTGAATTTGACTTGGGCTGTACATTGCTGTATGGGGTCTGGCTGAGATGGAGTGAATTTTCTTCATAGTAGCCAATGCAGTGCTGTGTTTTCAATCTGTGACTGACTATTGCTGAGCAGTAGTTGTATAGTATCTAGTCTTTCTCCACTGTGCTGCACCCAATGAAGAGGCTGGGGATGAAAAAAGTTAGGAAGGGACACAACCTGAACAGCTGCCCCTGATCGACCAAAGGGATATTCCATGCTGTATGATGTCATGTTTAGCAAAAAAAGTGAGGGGATGGAGGTTTGGGGAAGGTAATCATTGCTCAGAGACTGGCTGGCCATTAGTCTGCTTGTAGGAGGTAGCGAGTGGTTGCCTTTTGTTGTGGTTTAACCCCAGATGGCAAGTACGTACCACACAGCTGCTTGCTCACTCCCTCCAGTTGGGATGGGAAGAAGAACTGGAAAAAAGGTAAACCCCATGGGTTGAGATGGTAAGAGTTTTAATAAATTGAAGTAAAATATAATAATAAAGAGAGGAATGAAACAAAAACCCTAAGTGATGCACAGTACAATTGCTCATCACCCACTGACCAATGCCCAGCCTGTCCCTGAAGAGCAGTTGACCCCTTCTGGGTAACTCCCCCCAGTTTCTATACTGGGCATGGCATGCTGCAGTATGGAATACCCCTTTGGCTAGTTCAGGTCAGTTGTCCTGTCTCTGCTTCCTCCTGGCTTCTTGTGCCCCTCCTCACTGGCAAAGCATGAGAGACTGAAAAGTTCTTGATCAGGGTAAATGCTACTTATCAACAACTAAAACATTGGTGTGTTATCAACATTATGCTCAGACTAAAGCCAAAACACAGCACTGTACTAGCAACCAGGAAGGAAATTAACTCTGTCCCAGCTGAAATGAGAACACCTTTGCATCACTGCTCCCCCCCCCACACACACACTTATTAAACTCTGTTTATATTGATCTATGAGTTTTCTTGCTTTTGTACTTCCAGTTCTCTTCCTCTGTTGTAGTGAGATAGGGTGGAGTGAATGAGGGGCTGGCTGGGGGCTTACATGCCAGCCCAATAAAACCCATCGATGCTAACAGTAGACAAAATTTGAGATAGGAATTGTATGCTTGTAGTAAGCGAAGTCTTGAAAGCAGTTGGATTAACCTGTAGAAAAATCTATTTTATGGAGTGACAGTAAAACAGCATACAGTTCTGTCATGGTTTAACCAGAGCTGGTACCTGAGTGCCACACCATCCCCCTCACCCCCACCCCCCTGGCATGGGTGAGAGACTTGGAAAGGTAAAAGTGAGAAAACTTGTGGGTTGAGATAAGACTCTTTAATAGGTAAAGCAAAAGCCATGCAAGCAAAGCCAAGCAAGGAATTCATTCACTGCTTCCCATTGGCAGGCAGGTGTTCAGCCAACCCCAGGAAAGCAGGGATCTGTCATGCATAATGTTTACTTGGGAAGATAAAATGCCATCACTTGAAACATCCCTCTTCCTTCTTCCCCCAGCTTTATATGCTGAGGATGATATGATATATGGTATGGAATATCCCTGTAGTTGTGGCGTATGAACAGCACGGACTCAAAGCATCTTCATGCAGCGAATCACTTTATTGCCTATTGCTCTAGCTTTTATACCATTCTAGCAAAAGACATTTTTAGCCTATTGCTTTACCTTTTATACCAAGCTAGTTTTAGCACATCATGTTTAGTTCCTGGTTTACAGTTTTGTTTTTTCCAACATTCTTCGTTGTTTCACAAACAGTCCCAAAATAACCAGTTCCTTATCTTTCTGTTCTCCTACTCCTGTCCAGCTGGGTTGCTCTGCTTAATCACACAGTGTACTTTGCTGCTTCTTTAACTCTTTCTTCGCCAGCCAAGCAGTTACTTCTCTTTGGCAATCATTGATTCGTAGAACTCGTTAAGAACTTGCCAACAAAGTTTAAGTTGACAAGCAGGTATTCTTTATTGGGGCGCCGGGAGACACAGGGGATAACTCCTCCTAACGTGTGTCTCGTTTAAGCATCAAACAGACCGTGATTATATTGTTGCTTAACATACATATTTATTACATTTCCGATAAACGTCATACATATGCATTAGTTGTCCGAGAATCGTTTTACATAATTCCACGCCTATTTTCGCATGCGCATAACAACGTGGTAGTGGTCTTTGGTGGTCATTTTACTTCTTCCAACAATCTTCAGCACTTGGCCGTTCCTTGAACTCTTGTTCTGGAAGTCTTTGAAGCATGCGCGGTAGATAAATGCTTACACCAGCTTAATTAGTTTGGTAACACTGCTGACATAAATGAGTGATTCCTCCTTGTCCTTCTACTTATCAGTTAACTTCGCTACATCACCTCCTGAACGTCTGCTTAGTTTCAGATACTCCTTAGCTACAGTCCTGTTTTGGTTACAATAAATTTTGTACGAAGGTCATAAGGTTCCAAAACTATGTCAGCTACAACAATTTATCTTAGATAAGGACCCTTATTGTGTTCTTTTGGTTGGGCTTTTTAGGTTTGGAAAGTTTTGTTGTTATATACAAAGCCACCAAGCTTAAAGTTACTTAGAACCAAATTTTCTTATTTACAAAAGATTATATTTCATTTTGTACTTCCTTGTCTCATAATCAAATAGTTTCCATCCTCTCCCACATGTAGTCATTTGGGGTCAGATGTCCTGGCTGTGTCCCCTCCCAAATCCTTGTGCACCCCCAGCCTACTCTCTGGCAGGGCAGTGTGAGGAGCAGAAAAGACTTTGTGTAAACACTGCTCAGCTCTGACAAAAAGATCCCTGTATTAATGTTTCTTCCAGCACAAATCCAAAACATAGCCCCATACTAGATACTGTGAAGAAACTTAATTCTACCCCAGCCAAAACCAGCATTTACAACATGCTCAGGTCCCATACTATCCAGTACATCGTCATTAACCTACACCCCCCCCCTTCCCATCCTTTGATATAATACACAGATATAATTCCCTTAGTCTATGGACCACACCTGTAAAATCATAGAATCATAAATAGTTAGGGTGGGAAAGGATCTTAAGATCATCTAGTTCCAACCCCCCTGCCATGGGCAGGGACACCTCGCACTAAACCATGTCACCCAAGGCTCTGTCCAACCTGGCCTTGAACACCGCCAGGGATGGAGCATTCACAAGTTGGGCAACCCGTTCCAGTGCCTCACCACCCTCACTGTAAAGAACTTCTTCCTTATATCTAACCTAAACTTCCTCTGTTTAAGTTTGAACCCGTTACCCCTTGTCCTACCACTACAGTCGCTAATGAAGAGTCCCTCCCCAGCATTGTTGTAGGCCCCCTTCAGATACTGGACGTCCATTGAGTTCCTTTAGTCCATGACTTGGGGCTCCATATGTTATGGTGATCACTCAGGACAGGAGAGGTTGTGTGTTGCATGGATTACTGGGCACCAAAGCCAGCTCAGGTCAGGTTACTGCTGCACTTGCACTGCTTCTTGTAAGGCTTGTCCTCCACTGTTTCAGATGGTTCCTGCTATAGTAATTCCTATAACATGCAACTCAAATCATGGGTTACAACATGTTGTGTCGTGGTTTAAGCCCAGCTGGTAACTCAGAACCATGCAGCTGCTGGCTCATCCCCTGCCTTCTTCCTCCCCCTGCTCCCGGAGGGATGTGGAGGAGAGTTGAAAGAATGTAAATCCCACAGGTTGAGATAAGAATAGTCCAGTAACTAAGGTATAATACAAAACTACTACTGCTACCACCAGTGATAATAATGATAAGGGAAATAACAACGGGAGAGAATATAAAACTAAAAGGGGAAAAGAAGAAACTAAACACAAGTGATGCCCAATACAATTGCTCACCACCTGCTGACTGCTACCCAGCCCGACCCGAGCAGCGATCTGGGCCTTCCGAGTAAGTCCTCCCAGTTTCTATACTGGGCATGACATGCCATGGTATGGAATAGCCCTTTGGCTAGTTTGGGTCAGGTGTCCTGTCTCTGCTTCCTCCCAGCTTCCTGTGCCCCTCCTCCCTGGCAGAGCATGAAACTGAAAAGTCTTTGATCAGGGTAAGCATTACTTAGCAAGAACTAAAAACATCGGTGTGTTATCAGCATTGTTCCCAGACTAAAGTCAAAACCACAGCACTGCACCAGCTACTAAGAAAGAGAAAAATAACTGTTACAGCTGAACCCAGGACAGTATCCACCCCTTATTCCATACCATTCACGTCATGCTCAGATCCCACATTTTTCAATATACCAGCACTTTTGTCTTTTATATATATATATACACACAGAGAGAGAGATATCATTCCTTAGTCCACGGACCATCCCTAAAAAGTTTGCTGAATTAATTCATTCCATGAAGTCAGGCTCCATCTCTTGTAACCGTCTTTCAGGGTAGGAGAGACGGTGTGTAGTGTTGGATTGTTGCCTGCTGATGATACCGCCAAACTCGTCTGGTCACTGCTGAGCTCATCTGGTTTCATCAAAATTCATTCTTTGTTGGGGTGATGATCGGAGGGAAGTCAGGGTCAGTTGCTGGCGACCTGAAGATATCTAGCTGGTGGGCTATGAAAGTGTTATAGAGCAGGCAACAGCATACAGTTGAGTTCATTGGCTGTTTTCCCCCAAGATTAAATCCCCTTGAGGTACACATCAGACTTCCCCATCTTCCCGCATTACCCACCAAGTATATCCAGGTCCCTGAGCAAAAGCAACCCCACGAGTGGGTTTGCCTTTACCTGAAGCAGGAATAACCCAGACTGTCCTCCCCAACAAATTCTTTATGTGCACCACAGGAACTTTATCCCCCTCTAAAGGACATAAAAGTTCTGATTGGGCTGGGCCAGCCCTGTTGGCAGATCCCCTAGTGTTGACCAACCAGGTGGCTTTTGCTAAATGAGCATCCCAATGTTTGAAAGTCCTGCCACCCATTGCTCTCAGTGTAGTTTTTAACAGCTCATTGTACTGTTTGATTTTCCCAGAGGCTGGTGCATGGTAGGGGATGTGATATACCCACTCAATGCCATGCTCTTTGGCCCAAGTGTCTATAAGGTCATTCTGGAAATAAGTCCCATTGTCTGACTCATTTCTCTCTAGGGTGCTGTGTCGCCTCAAGACTTGCTTCTCTTGCTGTTGCCAATCTAAATCCATCTGAGCTACTTCAATCTTAGCAGCTTGATCCACCTGTTGGTTGTTCCAATGTTCCTGTCCTGGGTTCAGTTGTAGTGGTCATTTTTCTTCTTCTTCGTAGCTGCTGCAGTGCTGTGTTTTTGACTTTAGTCTAAGAACAATGCTGATATCACACGAATGTTTTTAGTTGCTGCTAAGTAATGTTTACTCTGATCAAGGACTTTTCAGTCTCATGCTCTGCCAGTGAGGAGGGGAAGCTGGGAGGAAGCAGAGACAGGACACCTGACCCAAACTAGCCAAAGGGCTATTCCATACCGTAGCACGTCATGCCCAGTATAGAAACTGGGAGGAGTTACCCGGAAGGCCCAGATGGCTGCTCGGGTCGGGCTGGGTAGCGGTCAGCAGGTGCTGAGCAATTGCATTGGGCATCACTTGTGTTTATTGTTTTCCTTTTCCCCTTTTAGTTTTATATTCTCTCTCCTTGTTATTTCCCTTATCATTGTTATTAGTGGTGGTGGTAGTAGTGGTTTTGTATTATACCTTAGTTACTGGACTATTCTTATCTCAACCTGTGGGATTTACATTCTTTCAACTCTCCTCCCTGTCCCTCTGGGAGTGGGGGGGAGGAAGAAGTGTGGGAGTGAGTGAGCGGCTGCGTGGTTCTGAGTTACCAGCTGGGCTTAAACCACGACAGTTCTTTTTGGCGCCCAGTGTGGGGCCCGAGGGGTTGAGATAATGACAGATCTGTCCAGAGTGTGTCTAATCGTATTTGTGATAAGCATTCATTGTTTCAGATTAATAGTCAGTCGTCACAATGTTGATTTATTTGGTCTCAAAGTTGTTGCGCTTGGTCTCGGAGTTTCAGCACTCAGTGGATAAAGAACTGGCTCGATGGCCGCACGCAAAGAGTTGTGGTAAACGGCTCAGTGTCCAGTTGGAAAACTGTAATGATGGTGTCCCTCAGGGATCGGTGTTGGGACCGGTCCTTTTCAACATCTTTGTTGGCGACATGGACAGTGGGATCGATGGGCCTTTAGCAATTTTGCCGACGATGCCAAGCTGTGTGGTTCGGTTGGTATGCTGGAGGGAAGGGATGCCATCCAGAGGGACCTTGACACGCTTGTGAGGTGGGCCTATACCAACCTTATGAAGTTTAACCAATCCAAGTGTAAGGTCCTACACCTGGGTCAGGGCAATCCCAGGCACTACTACAGGTTGGGCAGAGAAGAGATTCAGAGCAGCCCTGCAGAAAAGGACTTGGGGGTGTTGGTTGATGAGAAGCTTAACATGAGCCAGCAGTGTGCACTTGCAGCCCAGAAAGCCAACCGTATCCTGGGCTGCATCAAAAGAAGCATGACCAACAGGTCAAAGGAGGTGATCCTGCCCCTCTACTCTGCTCTTGTGAGACCTCACTTGGAGTATTGTGTACAGTTCTGTTGTCTTCAACATAAAAAGGACACGGATCTGTTGGAGCGAGTCCAGAGGAGGGCCACGAGGATGATAAGAGGGCTGGAGCACCTCCTGTATGAAGACAGGCTGAGAGAGTTGGGGCTGTTCAGCCTGGAGAAGAGAAGGCTGCGTGGAGACCTCATAGTAGCCTTCCAATATCTGAAGGGGGTCTATAAGGATGCTGAGGAGGGACTCTTCCTTAGGGACTGTAGTGGTAGGACAAGGGGTAATGGCTTCAAACTTAAACAGGGGACGTTTAGATTGGATATAAGGAAGAAGTTCTTTACAGTGAGGGTGGTGAGGCACTGGAATGCGTTGCCCAAGGAAGTTGTGAATGCTCCATCCCTTGCATTGTTCAGGGCCAGGTTGGACAGAGCCTTGGGTGACATGGTTTAGTGCGAGGTGTTCCTGCCCATGGCACGGGGGTTGGAACTAGATGATCTTAAGGTCCTTTCCAACCCTAACTATTCTATGATTCTATGATTCTATGTTGCCAATCTAAATCCATCTGAGCCACTTCAATCTTAGCAGGTTTATCCACTTGCTGATTGTTCTGGTGTTCCTCAGTGGCCTGACTCTTGGACACATGAGCATCTATGTGGCGTACCTTCACCACCAGGTTCTGCACCCGAGCAGCGATATCTTGCCACAGTGCAGCAGCCCAGATGGGTTTACCTCTGCGTTACCAGTTGCTCTGCTTCCATTGCTGCAACCACCCCCACAGGGCATTTGCCACCATCCATGAGTCAGTAGAGAGATAAAGTACTGGCCATTTTTCTCGTTCAGCAATGTCCAAGGCCAGCTGGATGGCTTTCACCTCTGCAAACTGACTCAATTCACCCTCTCCTCCAGCAGTTTCTGCAACTTGTCCCAGGGGCCTCCACACAGCTGCCTTCCATCTCAGATGCTTTCCCACAATGTGGCAGGACCCATCAGTAAACAAGGCATATATGCTTCTCACTTTCTGACAGTTTATTATATGGTGGGGTTTCTTCAGCACACATCACCTCCTCCTCTGGTGACATTCCAAAATCTTTGCCCTCTGGCCAGTCCATGATGACTTCTAGAATTCCTGGACGACTGGGATTTCCTATTCGAGGTCATTGTGTAATTAGTGCGGCCCACTTACTCCATGTAGCATCAGTTGCATGATGTGTAGAGGAGACCCTGCCTTTGAATATCCAACCCAGCACAGGCAACCCGGGTGCCAGGAGGAGCTGCGCTTCAGTGCCAATCACTTCTGAGGCAGCTCGAACCCCTTCATAGGCTGCCAGTATCTCTTTTTCAGTGGGAGTATAGCTGGCCTCGGATCCTCTGTATCCCCGACTCCAAAAGCTGTGGGGTCAACCTCGAGTCTCCCCTGGAGCTTTCTGACGGAGGACTAGGTAGGACCATTCTCCCCAGCTGTGGTGTAGAGCGTAGTTTTCACATCTTGTCTGGTCCGGACAGGTCCAAGGGCTACTGCATGAAGTCTCGTTTAATTTGTTCAAAGGCTTGTTGTTGCTCAGGGCCCCATTTCAAATCATTGTTCATCTGGGTCACATGATAGAGAGGGCTTACAATCAGACTGTAATTTGGGATGTGCATTCTCCAGAACCCCACAACACCTAAGAAAGCTTGTGTTTCTTTCTTGTTAGTTGGTGGAGACATTGCTGTTATCTTGTTGATCACATCTGTGGGGATCTGGCAACGTCCATCTTGCCATTTTATTCCCCACAATTGAATCTCCTGTGCAGGTCTCTTGACCTTACTCTGTTTTACGGCAAAACTGGCCTTCAGAAGGATTTGGATTATCTTCCTCCCTTTCTCAAAAACTTCTTCCGCTGTATCACCCCACACAATGATGTCATCAATGTATTGCAGGTGTTCTGGAGCTTGCCCCTGTTCCAGTGCAGTCTGGATCAATCCATGGCAGATGGTAGGGCTGTGTTTCCACCCCTGGGGCAGTTGATTCCAAGTGTACTGGACGCCCCTCCAAGTGAAAGCAAACTGTGGCCTGCATTCTGCTGCCAAAGGGATTGAGAAAAATGCATTGGCAATATCACTTGTGGCATCCCACTTGGCTGCCTTTGCCTCCAGTTCATATTGAAGTTCTTGCATGTCTGTTATGGCAGTGCTCAGTCGTGGCATGACTTTATTCAGGCTACGTTGGTCTACTGTTAGTCTCCACTCTCCATTAGATTTTCGCACTGGCCGTATGGGGCTATTAAAGGGTGAGCGGGTCCTGCTGATCACTCCTTGGCTCTCCAGTCTACAGACCAGCTTATGGATGGGAATCAGGGAGTCTTGGTTAGTGCGATATTGCCGCCGGTGCACTGTTGTGGTCTTGATTGGCACTTGTTGTTCTTCGACCTTCAGCAACCCCACAACAGAAGGATCCTCTGAGAGACCAGGCAAGATGGACAGCTGCTTAATTTCCTCTGTCTCCAAGGCAGCGATACCAAAAGCCCATCAGTACCCTTTTGAGTACAACGGGGTGCTTTTGCCCCTCCTTCCCAGTCAGGCTGATTTCATTCTCCAGTGCAGTCAACTCTTGGGATCCTCCTGTCACTCCAGAAATACAAATGGGTTCCACCCCTTGATACCTTGATGTCATCAGGGTACTCTCTGCACCGATATCTCCTAGAGCCTTATACTTCTGTGGGACTGGTGTGCCAGGCAATCTGACCCATGCAGTCGAGTAAACCAAACTGTCCCTCTCCTCCACCTGCCTGGAGGCAGGCCCCCTCTAATAGTGATCACAAGATTGTCCACTTATGTCTTGTTGAAAGGGTTTAGAATTCCTTATCACAGGAGCTGGAGTAAAATCAGCTCTTCCACTCCATCTGGGAAGCTGCTCACCAGAGACTGCAGCAGCAACTTTCCTGGGAGGATCATCCTTGACCGTTGTTCTCTCCTTCAATTCACACACCCGTTGCTCCAGAACTGAGGTAGGTTTTCCATCCCACTTTCTCATGTCTTCTCCGTGATCCTGCAGGTAAAACCATAGGGTGGCCTGTGGCGTGTACCTCCCATATTTTCTCTCTTGGGGATCAGGTTGCATTCTCTTAATAGCTGACATGCAGGTTGGTACACATGGGGAGCTGGATAGATTGTATAAATCGTGTCTCAATTGTTTGAACTCCTGGGACAGTTTTTCCACAGCTGAAATGATGGAAGGGGTGAGATTGTCTTCGAATTCTCGAAGTCACTGGCTCTCTTCATCCATTGTTGGTGCTGCTGCCTTACTCCAGGTCATTGATGCCAATGTGTGGGCATATGATGATGGCACAGTCCATGTAAGTTTCCACCACATGGGTCATGTACATTCACCTTCATCTGTATCTATGGATGCATTCCTGGCATCCGGCCTAAGATACGTGATCTCTAGAATGGCTGATTCCCTCAGGGTCTGGATGCTTCTCTCTATCATGGTCCACTTGGCTGAGCGACACATAACATCATCCTTGTAGGGATATCTTTCCTTCACAGCTGCCAAGAGCCGCCTCCAAAGGCTGAGGGCTCATTTCTCTTTTGCCATCTGTCCTGGGTTCAGCTATAGCAGTCATTTTTCTCCTTCTTAGTAGCTGGTGCAGTGCTGTGTTTTTTAACTTTCAGCCTGGGAACAACGCTGATAACACCGATGTTTTTAGTTGTTGCTAAGTAATGTTTATTCCAACCAAGGACTTTCTGAGTCTCATGCTTTGCCAGGGAGGAGGGGAAGCCGGGAGGAAGCAGAGACAGGACACCTGACCCAAACTAGCCAAAGGGGTATTCCATACCACAGCTCGTCATGCCCAGTATAGAAACCGGGGGGAGTTACCCGGAAGGCCCAGATCACTGCTCGGGTCGGGCTGGGTATCGGTTGGCGGGTGGTGACCAATTGTATCCTCTCCCCTTGTTATTTCACTAATCATTATTATCATTGGTGGTAGCAGTAGTGGTTTTGTATTATACCTTAGTTGCAGGACTGCTCTTATCTCAACCCGTGGGAGTTACATTCTTCCGATTCTCCTCCCCATCCCTCTGGGAGCGGGGGGAGGAAGGGGGGGAGTGAGTGAGCGGCTATGTGGTTCTGAGTTACCGGCTGGGCTCAAACCACGACACAATCACTTTGTCAAATCCTCCTTCCCTAGCAAGTGATCCCAGCTGCTTGGTTTCCATACCTTCGAGTTTGTGGTCATTGGCCCAGTGTCCCAGCATCGGAGCAACCAGGTGACGATGTGCTTCCCTGGAAGACGGGTGAAATCTTTTCGCATATTCCGCAGCTCAGTCGAGGTCAGGGCTCGAGAAGTTACCTCTTCTTTTTCTTCCTCTTCCTCTGATTCATGTATTAATAACTCTTGTTCAGATGCCTTTCTCTGTAGTACGCGCACTGGGTCTTCATCTTTCGTCACTGTATGGCTTGCTCTTTTTGCCTCTCACTTGCTTTTCCCCTTGCTTATGGGGTAACCAGCATTGGCGTGGATTGGTCCTTTGGTTTTGCTGCAGTGTCTGTCACTGTGGTTGGAATGGCTGCAGTGTCTGTTGTTGGGGTTGGTGTAGTTGCTGTGCTTGGGGGTTGGGTATTTGTGTTGTCTGTTTATTTGCCATCAGATCCAGAGACATCTTTTTCCAGAGACACTCTGTAAGCGTAGGCCAAGCCCCAGCACGTTCCAGCTAGTTGTCCCTCTCTGGTATTGACAGGACGACAGCACACCTAGTTTAAGTGTTTTACTAGTTTTTCCGGATTTTGCAATTGTTCAGGGGCGAAGTTCCAAAGCACTGGAGGGGCCCACTGGCCTAGATACTCGCCCATGCTATCCCACACACCCTGCCACTCATGACCGTCCAGCCTCAGGGAAAATCTTTTGGTGGTCCTCTTAGAATGCCGTTTAACCTTAGACAAGACCCGAACCCAACCCTGCTTAACTTTCAAGATCAGACGAAATAGTGCATTCTCAAGGTGGGATGGCCATGGGTAAAACACACTGTGTATGTGTGCCAACATGCTGATCCCCAGCACAATCAGCAGGCAGGTCTCAAGGGTATTCAAAGGCCATCCAAAACCTTCAGAACTCTCAAATGCTGCTGTAAATAGCCTGGTGGGGGCGTGGGGGGTTTGAGGGAATGTCTCCTTCATAGGTTGACCCTCCGAGGAGGAAAAAAAGGTGTGTAATTGCTAAAAATTCCCATTATATACCTCCCAAAGTATAGAGGTGATGACCACGCTGGGAACTCAAGCCAGACCAGTTTCATGATCAATGCATCTATTGTATTACATGTCATTACCATGAAGTACAGTGAAACAAGAACCTTAGCCCAGGCCCCCCAGCCGATAAACACTAAAACAGCAAATACTGGCTGTAAGTAAGGTACAACATGCTGAAAATCCGAGACCTAGCGCAACAACTCTGAGAGCAAATAAATCAACATTGTGACAAGTGACTATTAATCTGAAACAATGAATGCTTATCACACATGCGATTAGGCACACTCTGGTCAGATCCGTTGTTATCTCAACCCTTCGTGCCCCATGTTGGGTACCACAAAGAACTGTCATGGTTTAAGCCCAGCTGGTAACTCAGAACCACGCAGCCGGTGGCAATGATTTTTATGTGGGATTATTTATACCTGTCGTATTTGGAATCAGACATAGTTAATTAAAATTATTGGGATTTGAAGAAACTTTACCTTTTCCTTTGCCTTTTGATTCTAAGAAAAAAAGAAAATATATGTGGGAGAGTGCAGTTCTTTAGCAGCAAGGCAAGGACCTGACAGCACTGTGAAACCTACTTGTCTTCACTTCCATGCCTCTGCTTTCATGGAAGTGACTATTTATCAGAGGGATTTTTCTCACCTAAACTGCAGCTCTTTCTTAACTATGTCAGATCTGTATGCAAATGTAGCCATGAAAAATTAGCAATTGCACAGGGAACCCCTTTCCAATGATACAACATATCAACATGCCAGGTTAGAACCTCCCTTTTATGGTCAGAGGTGCAATCACCTGTGAGGCACCCACTTGTGAAACACACCAAGGGAAAGGCACAAGCTCAGAGGGGTTCAACATATGCTAGTAAGCCTGCTATGTTGGGGGAGCCTATCCCTCACCAGCAAAACTGTGCCTCTGTAAAGTAAGAAATAAAAGAATTCATAAGGTAGGAGAGACTGTGTAGGAGGATATGCAGCCATGTAGCCCAGCAATTAGAGCTTACTCCATGGAGAGGGGAATCCTGGGTCTTGGTCCCTGCTCCCAGGCTGATCAAGGATTGTGCAAAAGCACAGCAATGAATCCTGGAGCCCCAGGATCTTCCCTTCTTTTCCCTCTCCTAAGGGGTCTGAAGTCCTGCATCAGAGCACTCAGCCTCTGTGCTTCACCAGACCAAGGGAGGTTCTCTGGGGTGAAATTAAATTTTTACACCAATTTGAACATTGATTTCTTATTCTAACTGTCCAGCTATACTAACTGGCATATATATGTCTTTTCTCTGCTGTGCTGCAAGATAAAACTTTAGATCTTTTACTTTAACCTTTAACCTTAACTTCAGTGCTTCACCATTAACATTTGTTAGCCAGAATATCCTCTTATATCCCACCAGCCAGCCTAGGATGCACATCCCCATTCAGAGGGCCTGGGGAATTTATTCTGCATGTATGATTTTGTTATAGTTAAAAAAATAAATCTGAATATTATTCCTTACTGAGGGACTTTACTCCATGAGAGAGACCTCCACCAGAGATCCTTTTCAGCCTCATCCAGAGCACATGGTTTCACCTACAGAATTTCAAACTATACACCACAAGCGCCCTGCAGATCAGGAAGATCTGAAGTCACTTTCCTTTTATGGCACCAAATAAAACCATGGAAATTACACAGAATTTTACAGCAAAACTTTTCCAGCTCAACTGTGGTAAAGAATGGAAAAGAAATAAAAGGAAAAATTAATATGGGGCACATTCAGACACAAAAGTATTACAAAATTGCAGTAAAGTTGTCTCAAAGCAAGGGAAAGTGGAATTTTCTTAAATCGAATAACAGGAAGAGCAACATTTCTGTGTACATGTCCTGAACTGAATTTTAAACCTAGAATAACTGTACATAAATCAAGAAGTAAGTGGTTCTCCCTAGACACTCAAAAAGAAAGGTAGTCCTGTTCTCAGCTTCATGTTGCTAGTGGTAACGTTTCTTGAGTCCAAATATATGTTATTATTATCACCATTGTTATTTTTATTATCAATCTCAGGCTGTGTATGTCAATCTATCTCATCACTTCTGAGGCCAATATAAGTGACAGAAATTGGCAAGAGTAGTAGTTTGGGGAAAGTGACAATAACTTTTTCTTTAAAAAAGCTTAACTCTTAGACTCTCCCAAGCTGATCTCTAGTTATTCCTTGAAAATTAAATTGCTGTCAATTACTTTCCAGTACACAAACCAGAAATATCTTACAGCACATTTAGCTCAAAGTAGATCCATTTTGAATATGCCACATCATCTACCATAATGACACAGCACTTTTACTGTCACATGCTGTACATATATGTTTTTAAAAGCAATTAATTTATTCTTCATTCCTACATGGTTCTGTTATATGCTATATTTATTATGCACTAAAAATTACTAGTAGACACAGAAAATAAAGCATGTGTGCTGCATTGATTCCTAGTAACTGTAATTGAAATATTCTCCATATCTGAAAAACTAGAATGCAAATAGCCATGTATAGATCAAGCCCACAGAGCAATAGTTTTTCAGGAAAAGCCAATAGCACATTGAAAGTACATAAGTTAATCTGGTATAAGAATTAAGACTTCTTGGATTCTGCTCACCATTAGCAAATATATCCATTTGGATGTCCTCAAAACCAGCAACATACAAGAAGCATCCAGACTTTTATATTTGTCATTATTCTTGTGTTTGAATAAACAATTCCTTTTCTAACTATAATTCATTCATTTATTTGCTTGTGCTCTTATTTCCTTTGGAATCTCTGTTATGGAAAAATCCACAGCCAAAAGGGAGGCATAAGTAAAAAATTACAAAGTTTCCACATAGAGCTCTGTCACTGGTATGGCATATTGCAAACCTGTGGGTCTCCCTAGAGACATCACTGTCAGCAATATCAGCACTATCTGTGGTATTTGCAGCATGCTGATTGGTATCTCAGCACCAAAGAAAATATTTTTAAAGGAGTAGAGTCAAAATCAACTCTAGTATCGTCTTCTGTCAAGCCCTAAAATTTGGAGGCTTTTTCTACCTCTTTCCCTAATCCAATGTGTCTCCTTCTCTTCCAGCTTTCATTTAAAGTCTTAAGTAATAAGTTTATGGGGGAAGAAATGGAATTTGCCATTAACTCTGGGATGAGACAGTCTAGGATTTGTCCAAACCTCCCTGGCAGAGGTGCTCTAGAAAGCCTGGGTTCAGCTGTAACTTTTCTCCTTCTTAGTAGCTGGTGCAGTGCTGTGTTTTTGACTTTAGTCTGAGAACAATGCTGATAACACACCCATGTTTTAGTTGTTGCTAAGTAGCACTTACTCTGGTGAAGGACTTTTCAGTCTCCCATGCTCTGCCAGTGAGGAGGAGCACAAGAAGCCGGGAGGAAGTAGAGACAGGACACCTGACCCAAACTAGCCAAAGGGGTATTCCATACCATAGCACGTCATGTCCAGTATAGAAACTGGGGGGAGTTACCCGGAAGGCCTGGATTGCTGCACGGGTCGGGCTGTGTATCGGTCAGTGGGTGGTGAGCAATTGTATTGGACATCACTTGTGTTTATTGTTTTTTTTCCCCTTCCCTTTTTAGTTTTATATTCTTTCCCCTTGTTATTTCCTTTATCATTATTATTATTAGTGGTGGTAGTAGTAGTGGTTTTGTATTATACCTTAGTTACTGGACTGTTCTTATCTCAACCTGTGGGGTTTACATTCTCTCGATTCTCCTCCCCATCCTGCTGGAAGCGGAGGAGGAAGAAGGGGGGAGTGAGTGAGCGGCTGCGTGGTTCTGAGTTACTGGCTGGGCTTAAACCATGACACCAAGAAAGGGAGTTCCTTGGCTAATGCACTGTTGTGAGGTTTCTTCTTAAGGGAATTTACCTCATCCTATCACATTTTATAAACTCATCTCAAATACTTGCAATGAGTAAATGTGCTTAAAATTGTAATAATAATGTGAATTTTATATCTACTCGTATATATGTATTTGTGTGATTTATATTTTCTCATTTGAAGAAAAAAATGCTGTGACTTTTGGAAGTTAGTACTAAAGGTCTTGACTTGTTAAAAGGCTTCAGAAAATGTTTTGTGGATAAAGGGCTGCAGAAGTCTGTGATGCACAAGAAACTTTTCTGATGTCTGTGTACAAGGCATGGACTCTTTCGCTGCTGGAGCCACTTCCAGTCAAATATTACTATTCCAACTGGGACATTGTTAAACAAAGGCTCATTCTCGTCTGAACTAAATGCTGACTAGTTTTAACGTCTTGTTAGTTAAAACAAGTTAGCTTTGCAATTCAAAGCCTTTTTGGCTATGTAGACAAGTTCCCAGTGACTGGAGGAGACAGAGGTATGCTCTGAGGTCTGCCATTCCCAGAAGAGAGTACATCTCATAAAATGGCATACTTGGTCTTAAGGAAACACCAATGATTTTGATCTGCAGTTTGTGTATCTTTTCTCAGCCATGATGAAAAGAAATGAGAGTCATCTTTTTTGCACTTTGACCCCAAACTTCCCTTTTTATTTACTGTTTATGACCACCTTAAATCTTCATTGACTTGCTCTGCAAAGAACAATTTATGCAGTCAATAGAAAGACCTATTGGTCAGAAGTTAGCGATAGTGTTTCCTGCAACTGCCCAAACAACATGCAGTGTTCTATCTACAGTAGTTTTATTACAAGTAAAACAAAAGCACAACAGTCCCAAACAGATGGATCAAGTGCAACCCCCTTGAAATGAAAGTATGTAAACCAGGAAATCTGGGATTTTTACAAGGCTAAGCTGTAAACAAGCTTAGTAGACAGATACATCAAAGTTTAAAGGTATAATATATAAACATGTTCATGAATTCCAGGATAGTCTTTTATCTCAGCTGACATCATTAGTATGTTTGTCATTGAATGCCTTCAAGAAAAAACAACTTTCTCACTTGTCTCAGAAAAATTGTTAGCACTGCCATTATATCTGGCAATGGTACATTAATGCAATGCATGTTTTTTTTCTTCTAAGTGTAGCGACAGTTAACTAGGCTTTTGGATTTGGAAATCTTAAAGAAGTTTCCAAATGACAGTTAGAATTGTCATAGTCATTAAGTTGGGCAAATCTAAGGGTCAGGAAAGTGATGCTTACCTAAAATGGCAGCTGTTCTGAAGGCTCTTTTACATCAAAGTCTAGAAAACAAATCAGCAAACGAAAACTGTGCCTAAATTAAAGATCTTTCCTGAATTAAATGTAGACACATTTATCTACATTATCTGTCAGCTTATTTCAGGGTCATCTTATGATGAAAAAAGTACAGAAAACTCTGCTTACTGTTTTACCCTTGGCAACTGTAAGAACCCATTTGTCAAACTTCAGAGGAATCTCTAGGAGACAGCAGCACAGTATGTCAGCTTTCACAGCAGTTGGCAGAAGACAGGATATTCATCTGCTGTAAAAGCAGTTTTACTGAAATCCTACAAGTTGTTACAAACAAGTTTGATTACAATATAAAGTCACTGTGAGGTCAGTCATAGTCAACAGCAAACCCTGCCTGTTACTAAGTCAAGGTAAATAGCAATATTAGTCTATATTAGGCTTAATTTGAGGTTTAGCTAGTTAATCTTTCTCTGATCTCACTCCATAATCCTAAAATAGACTAATACAAAAAGTTTTAATTGGCAACTGTCAGTATCTACAATCACCCTTCAAAGGCATCTAAGGCAGGTGGTAGTCTGCATAGCCTTCCTTATAAATGCTGTCTACCTTTTCAATCTTGCAGTGCTTACACTGAGCATCAGAAGGGGATGGTCTTCTAACATCTTGTTCATTGTTTCTGCAGTCTTAATCCCTAGGTCATTCGTTATGCAGCATTACAATGAACCCACTGCAAATGGTTTGATTATGTGACATGCCCCAGCCACACCAATTGCTTGTAAATTCAGAAGTGTGCTGTTCCCAGGAATTTCTGGGGGAACATATTGCTACCATCATATAACAGGACTCTGACAGAGAGGTAAGAGACTATAGCCAGATTTCAGGGAGCACTGATTCACTGCAAAATGACATTTTGCATAAGGCCACTGCATGAGGTCTGAAGCAAGTGACATCTTAGACCTGCACATTTAATAAGCAAACAGAAAATATTTTGCCATATAAAGACTAGAGCACACAGGAGAAGTCAAGGGCATTGCAACGTAGCCTGCATTTTTGCAGTTCTATGCAGAAAAGCCACCACAGACCCTGAGAGCTATTTTTCTATATTGCCAAATAGCCCTTTTTCCAGTAAAGCTAATTAGTTTGAATCCAGCATGATACAGACTTGGCTATACTTTCCAGTTGTTGGACTGGCTCCTTTTCCTGCCATCCGTGCACTGGAATGTATTATAGGGTTCACATAGCCAAAGAATCCTCTTCTCTCTCAGGCAAGGCTTCTGTTACAATGACATTAATGCCCTCAGAGAGGGTGCTGATAGATAAGTAAGAATGAGACCATTACATGATTCCCATGTAAACCTTCTCACGATCACCTCATAAAGCAAGAAGGTTAAGGACAGGAACTCTGTGACTCAATCCAGTTCTGGTATGCACTCCCAATATCCTCATTTGCTATGCTGCTAGCTGTTATTCCTACATGCCACATCCATCCCACACTGCTGTCAGGAGATTAAAAAAAAAAAAAAACACAACAAAAAACCAACAAAAACACTAAAGCACCAAAGCTGTGCGTATCTCAATTTCATACTGGATCTAATCTAAAATTCTCAGATGCAGTAAAAGAACTTAGCACAGTCAAAGCCAGAAGAGTTAAGCTGATTAACATTGGCTATAGAACTGGTCCAACTAGTATAATGTATCATCTAGAGCTTTTGGATGTCAAATGAAAGTTTTCCATTGAATTCAATGCACCTTGAATCCCAAGTTCTGTGCCAGGTGTATTTGTAGTGAGTCTTTTCCTTTCTATTACTGAAAACCATCATTAAAATCTGAATATATTTTTCCTTTTCAAATAGTGATTTCTTTCCCTTCCCATTTCTGTTTTTAAATGTAATTTCTTTCATATACTAAAGTTTGTGGAACACTGACTGTGGTTTTATCACTTTTATGCAGTGAAAAATAGAGTCCACATTTGCCAAATCAATTCTGGCATTACTGTAATGTGTCCCAAGAGTCATGGCTGGCACAGGGACTCAACTAAGGGCTAATCTTCACCTTCCCTACACTGCCAAAAACAGAAAACAAAATCTGCTCACATTTTCAAAACGGTGAAGCAATCTAGAAGCACAAAAAAGGATTAAGGAAAAAAAATCAGATAAATAAAACACACTGTAGATTAATGTCCACTTCAGTGAGAAGTCCATTTTTTTCTCTGTGTCAGTGTAAAATGATCGCACAATGCCTAGTCACGCGCTTGTCCTTATGTACATGCTGCTTTAAGAAGTCATTATTTCTGCTGCAACATTTGCCTTCTAGGTGCGGAAGTCCCCATACTTTTGCTGATGACTCTCTGACCACTGGCTTTCTGGGACACTGTGCAGTCAGACTTCTCTGGGGCTAGCTTTAACACTTTCTTATTCCTCCCTTAGATTTACATCATAGGACCATATTTGTATTGGTCCTATAATTTGTGTTCCTGTTTTTGTAATTGAACTCTTCCTTGGGTTTGATTTGTAGACTTTGTTGCATGCTGCAGACACTCAGGATGTAATCATGTTTTTAAGAGAAGTTTGCAACTATGCGTAACAGCACTTATGCTGTCTGAAAGAGCCAACCCAGATAATGATGGCTCCAAGATGTTAGTATTGCACATTTTGTCTACTTGTTTGTCTGTGAAGAATGGACATTTCCACTTCAAAATAGAAATGATGGATTTATTTCAGAGATAGCTTAGGACTGATTTGAAATGGTCTCCTAGTTTGACAGCAACACATTGATAAATACTGTCAAAGTGGGTATCAGTTAAGCACATGTATATGCTGATTTCATCTAGGTTGCATTTCCCCAGTTTGCTTAAGGGAAAACAAATATAAACAACATCAGAATCAGACTACATAGCATGCCCTGTTTATTCTTTGTCCATTAGACCAGTTAAAGACCAGTTATGGTCTTATGAAGTTTAACCAAGCCAAGTGTAAGGTCCTACACCTGGGTCGGGGCAATCCCAGGCACTGCTACAGGTTGGGCGGAGAAGAGATTCAGAGCAGCCCTGAGGAGAAGGACTTGGGGGTGTTGGTTGACGAGAAGCTTAACATGAGCCGGCAGTGTGCGCTTGCAGCCCAGAAAGCCAACCGTATCCTGGGCCGCATCAAAAGAATCGTGACCAACAGGTCAAAGGAGGTGATCCTGCCCCTCTACTCTGCTCTCGTGAGACCTCACTTTGAGTACGGTGTACAGTTCTGGTGTCTTCAACATAAGAAGGACATGGAGCTGTTGGAGCAAGTCCAGAGGAGGGCCACGAGGATGATAAGGGGGCTGGAGCACCTCCCGTATGAAGACAGGCTGAGAAAGTTGGGGCTGTTCAGCCTGGAGAAGAGAAGGCTGCGTGGAGACCTCCTAGCAGCCTTCCAGTATCTGAAGGGGGTCTATAAGGATGCTGGGGAGGGACTCTTCCTTAGGGACTGTAGTGACAGGACAAGGGGTAATGGGTTCAAACTTAAACAGGGGACGTTTAGATTGGATATAAGGAAGAAGTTCTTTACAGTGAGGGTGGTGAGGCACTGGAATGCGTTGCCCAAGGAAGTTGTGAATGCTCCATCCCTGGCATTGTTCAAGGCCAGGTTGGACAGAGCCTTGGGCGACATGGTTTAGTGCGAGGTGTCCCTGCCCATGGCAGGGGGGTTGGAACTAGATGATTTTAAGGTCCTTTCTAACTCTAACCATTCTATGGTTCTGTGATTCTATGAAGATATCCCTGCTCATTGCAGGGGATTTGGACTGGATGACCTTTATAGGTCCCTTTTAACCCAAACCGTTCTCTGATGCTATCTATGATTCTATGACCTACGGTTTGCCTTTTTTCCTGCTTGAAGCAGCAGCACTGGCTTCTGTCTTTCAGGCCTTTTGTCAGTCAAAACTCTCTTGCCATAGCTCACTGTAGTTTTTGAATTTTTGAGTCTTTTTTTCAAAGGATCGAAAGGTTTAGATGGTGAGAAGTGTTTTAGAGTATGCAGAGAAGCATTTATGAGAGTGAAGAGTTTTCTGGTCTTCATATCTATTTATTGCTTCCTGTAATTGTAGGGAAAAGGACAAGCTGATTTAAGAGGTCCTTTCTACTTTTATTTTCCTATTAGTCATCTTTGTTTAAAAAACACACTAGAAAGCAAATGCAGGAAAAGAAAAAAAGAATAAGAAAAAAAAAAGAAGAAACCAGAAAATATAGAATCATAGAAGGTATGAGGTTATTCAGTAAACACGGTGAGGAAGACTATCGACGACCACCAAAGACCCCCACTCAGCAAGAAAGCACATGCATAATTAGGATGCAAATATTATAATTAATTCCTGGAAAAGCTATGAATATGCATGAGTATGCTAAATATATAGATGCTGTCGGCAAGTATCGGGTGCACTCACCTTTGCAAAACGATTTGCGTGTGCGCCCAGCACTGCAATAAAGAATGCCACTTTCTGAAACTCCACATTTAGTCTTAGAGAGTTTCTCCGACCAACTTTTACAGTAACAATTTGGTGCCCGAACAGGGACACTCTGCTGTGTTTCCCGCGGATCCAGGGAGTCTCTGGGACCTTCATGCCAGCATCGAGGGAGTTTCCCTGAAAGGAAACACAGCTCCCCGGACCGACTCGGCACCTCGGTAAGACCCCTGATTTTATTTCTTTAAAAAGTCATTCTTTCTGGTCCCTTTCCATGTAAGGCACAGGGGACGCCCTGCACGGTGGGTAAAAGGTTTTGGTTGTCCAGACTTTGGTGTTTGGTGAAGGTCAGGATCATGGGTACCACTGCCTCCAAAGGGGGGATCCTGAAAAGGTCCCCATTAGGTTGCGTTTTGCAACAATCTGGAATCTGGGTGGAGGTCAGGACCACTGCTTCCACAGGGGGTTTTGAAGAAATCCCCATTGGGTTGCATTTTGCAACATTGGAAACAAATTGGTGAACCCCCAGGTGGCTTGGTCACTTGGGAGACTCCGAAACAAAGTGGTGGACCCCTGAGTGGTTCAGTTACTCAGGAGACTCTGGTAAAATACTTTAATCAATGGTGGATGTTATTCTTGAGATGAAAAGGAAAGTGGAAGGAAGTAGCTTATGTGGAAATGTTTTTCACTTTAAGATATCATCTGGAATGGCAAAAGGATTGTAGTTTTAATTTTGCACGCCAGGACCTGTTAGTATTGTCCTTGGAAAAAGATAGTAAAATTTGCTTAAACACTGTTGCTCTTTGTGCAACATAGGACAGTTATGCACTAAACATTTGAGGAATGGGGAGGAGGATTTGGATTTGATGATAGCACCCCCGGAGAAGGGGTATTGTGAATAATGGGGCCGAAGGTGCTGACAATGAGAATCAAGCACAAGCACCAGCACAGGCACTGGAGATATTAGAGGGGGCTGAAGGATTTTGCCCTACAGCAGGGCAAACCAGGGGAAATCGAGGGGAAACTGTGACTGCGCCTTTAAGACAAGCTGTGGGCAATAATGGTCCGATCATGATAAAGATTCTCTTTACCATTATAGATTAGAATATTTGGAAACAAGTAGCTGGTAATTATGCATCATGCTTTCGAGAGTGTTGACAGGAATATGATTATTCATACGGCTCGGACTGCAGTAGAGCAACAAATAATGGCAGGCACAGTGGCAGGTATAGTGAATCTTCACATACCTACCCCCAATCCTAACTTGGGACCCTAACTGGGACCAGGACAGGCAGGTTTTGAAACAATATCAGAGGTGGATTTTATTCGGTATTAGGAATGCGGCCCCCAAGGCAGAGAACTGGTCTAAGCTATATGAAATAGAGCAAGATATAAATGAATCACCTTCTGGATTCGTGGAAAGATTAAAAGAGGTGTTGCATAAATATACTACTATTGATCCTGAATCGGAGGAAGGAAGGAAAGGACCAAAATGATTTGGGAAAAATAATGAATGTGGCCTGGGAGACCTATTGCAATCAGACCACCACTGCTCTGGTGCAAGTTCCCTGAAATGGTTCAAATGGTGGTGGAAAGGGGTTCAAGTCCCCAATTATTAATACATATTATTAATATAATAATTAATAATAATACATATAACTATTAATATAATACAATATTGTGTATTGTGGGTTATAGTGTGTCAGGTTTCAACTAGGAATCTGTTATTGTATATGTAGGGGCATAAGATAAGCTCCAGAGTAAAATTGGAATTGTTGTGGTTTGAGCCCAGCTGGTAACTCAGAACCACGCAGCCGCTCACTCACTCCCCCCCTTCTTCCTCCCCCCGCTCCTGGAGGGATGGGGAGGAGAATCGGAAGAATGTAACTCCCACGGGTTGAGATAAGAACAGTCCAGTAACTAAGGAATAATACAAAACCACTACTGCTACCACCAATGATAATAACGATAAGGGAAATAACAAGGGGAGAGGATACAATTGCTCACCACCCGCCGACCGATACACAGCCCGACCTGAGCAGTGATCTCGGCCTTCCGGGTAACTCCCCCCGGTTTCTATACTGGGCATGACGTGCTGCGGTATGGAATACCCCTTTGGCTAGTTTGGGTCAGGTGTCCTGTCTCTGCTTCCTCCCAGCTTCCCCTCCTCCCTGGAAAAGCATGAGACTGAGAAAGTCCTTGGTCGGAGTAAACATTACTTAGCAACAACTAAAAACATCGGTGTTATCAGCGTTGTTCCCAGGCTGAAAGTTAAAAAACACAGCACTGCACCAGCTACTAAGAAGGAGAAAAATGACTGCTATAGCTGAACCCAGGACAGAATGTTTAGGAAAATTTGTTGGCTGTAACTCTCACCCAGGAAAGCAGGAAAGGGGGGAGTGGCCCGGGAGGAGAGGAAAGAAGGATTAAAGGCTGTGAACAGTGTCCACGGGTTGCACTGGAAGAGACAATGCCCTCAGAATCAAAATAAACACTGGAGATTTAGTGGAATGTCAGGACAGGCAGAGAAAATTATTACTTTAGATGAGAGCTGAGGAGGACTGGGGGAAGATTTGAAACCCTTTCCAGCAGAACCCCTCACTTCAGTTAGGTTGGGGAATGATAAGATAAAATTTCTTGTAGAAAGGGAAGCTACTTATTCTGTTATAAATACTTGCAAAGGGCAATTAAGCAAGCAAACATCTTCAGTCATTGGTGCCACAGGGTGGACAGGAACTCGGCCTTTCTTTAAATTTTAAATATTGGGAAACAGATGTTGACCCATCAATTTCTTTTCATGCCTGTGTGCCCCATGCTGTTATTGGATAGAGATATACTGAATAAATTACATGCGTGAATTAGGTTTAACGAAAGAAAATTCAGATACATATGCTTGATGAAAAGGCTGTGGAGGCCCAAGTTTTTATGTTACAGAAACCAGCCACTGAGCCGGATATACCAGAGGAAGTGGAGAATACACCCCACAAGTATGGGCTGCTGGAGCACCGGGACGATCACGAAATGCAGAAGCAGTAACTATTCATCTGAAACCAAACATTGGACCGGTAAGACAGAAACAATATCATATAAAACTGGAAGCAAGAAAAGGACTAGAGCCTCTAATAGAAAATTTTGTCAAATACTTTGGGACAAAAATGGACTGTATTTGTACTTCTCATGGTAACAACCATTCTGGAACAGAAAAGCAGTCATCGGCTTTCCCCAAGCAGGCTGTTAAAATATCAGGCTGTGCTTTTAGAACAAGAGGATGTAGAACTGAAAGTAACTAACTTTTTGAACCCAGCAGTGATTTTGACTACCGATCCAGAAGCAGGAGAGCTGACTCACAACTGTTTACAGACTATTGAGCAGGTGTATTTGAGTCATACTGACCTGCAAGATACATCCCTGAAGGATGTGGACTATGAACTGTTTGTGGATGGTAGCAGCTTTATGAAAATGGAAACCAGAAAGCAGGATTATGCTGTGGTAACCAAACATAAGATAATAGAGGCTAAAGCCCTGTATTCCCCCCCCCCGCCAACACATCAGCACAGAAAGCTGAGCTGATGGTGCTATTGAGAGTTCTGGAATTATCAGAAAGTCAAAATTTGCTTTTAAGGCACATCAATTTGATAACACTCCAGTGAATATTGGTAATCACATTGCTGACAAAGCAGCCAAAGAATCTGTGGGTGGGGACCTTTTATTAATATTGCCTCATAAGTATCAGTGCTTGGATAATGAAGTTCCAAGTTATCAAACAGAGGATGAGAAATTACCTAGTCTATTAGGAGTCAAGAAGAATGATGAAGGATGGTGGGTTACACCAAACAGGCAAGTAATAATTGCCCAGCCTCTTATGAGAAGAAAAACACCAGGCAACTCATGGGGGAACAGAATCAATGACTGAGGCTTTAAAACTCCAAGTTCTGAGTATGCAAATGGCTGGAATTATAAAAGTGTTATAAAGAAGTGTGAACCTTGTTTACCATGCTAAGAGACCCCCACCTGGAACAACAAAGGCAGTTGTCCAGGAGACTATTGGCAAGTGGACTTTACAGAATTGCCACAGCACAATGGGCTCAGATATATGTATATACTGGTACTAATAGATATGTGTTCTGGTTGGCCGGAGGCTTCCCCTTGTCGCACCAATACAGCTCGTGAAGTAGTAAAACATTTATTGAATTAAATAATACCCCAATATGGTGTACCAGCAGGCTTGTCCTCGGACAGTGGTCTGCATTTTGTTGCAGAAGTACTTAGGAAGGTGGGAGAGTGTTTGGGAATCAAGTGGGATCTGCATACCCTATATAGACCTCAGGCTAGTGGGAAAGTGGAACATATGAATCAGACACTCAAGTTACAATTAAAATGTCAAGAAACTTCTTTAACTTGGTTACAAGCCCTACTGATCACTTTGTTAAGGATACGAATACAGCCAGGAAGGAATCATGTGAGTCCATATAAACTGATGTATGGGCAGCCTTACCAACTGCCTTTTGTTCCTGGTGATATGTCTTTGCAGAGAAAACAGAATCTCAAACAATACTTGTTGGCACTGGGTAAAACTCTTAGCTCTGGTAATATCTTGGTAGGACATTATCCAGACTGTAGCTGGACAATGCAACTCCAGATTAAGGGACCCCAAACTGGCTATTGGAATGCTCCAGAAGGGAGCATATATATATCCTATGGAAGAGCACATGATTAAATATTCTGTAATTTAAGTCAGATAACATAGGCAAGAATATTTCTACCATGGACATCTGTAAGGTGGTCTTATATAGTTCTGGTTATCCTTTCAAAAGACAGTATGAGATCTCTCCTCCACCATAAGCACTTGCACAGTGACTGTTCTCCTGAGATGTCAAGATTTCCAGTCCCATGGATCTGCCTTTTCCTTTAGCAATATGATTTAATGAGCTGGAGGAGGCTGCGTGTTCTATGTGTTTATTCTTCAAACCACTCTCTTTGAAGCCTGTAAAACAGATTTCATCATTGAAAGGAAGTTAATGCCCATTTAATATGCTTTTTTACAATCTTAATAAGCATAAGCATAAGTTTGAAAGTTTGAAATAAGTTTCCATAAGCATGAAAACAGTTTTAGTATCGGTGTTTATGATGCGCACATTATAGGCATGTGGAATAATTAAACAAAACAATAAACTATAGGCAAATGAGCTTTGAGACTTGCTTTACGCTTTGCATTTCTCTGTTGTATCACAAAAGTATTCAAATATTTCTTATCTTCATTACCATATAGACCAATTCATTGAAATACTTAATAGGTCTAATGCTAAGCTTTCCAGCAGCTTTCTTGGAGTTAGTGCATTTGGTTTGCATGGCAAGGTTTTGGTAACTGGAGGGGCTACAGGGGTGGCTTCTGTTAGAAGCTGCTAGAAGCTTCCCCTATGTCTCACAGAGCCAAAGCCAGCCAGCTCCAAGATGCACCCACTGCTGGCCAAGGCTGAGCCCATCAGCGATGGTGGTAGCACCTCTGTGATAAAATAAGAAGGGGAAAAAAAATCCTGCACAGCACGCCAGTATCAGTCAGAAGAGAGGAGTCAAAATGTGTGAGAGAAACCACTGCGGACACCAAGGTCAATGAAGGAGGAGGAGGTGGTCCAGGTGCTGGAGTAGAGATTCCCCTGCAGCTGGTGATGAAGACCATGGTGAGGCAGGCTGGCCCCCTGCAGCCCATGGAGGACCCCATCCCAGAGCAGGTGGATGTGCTCAAAGGAGGCTGTGACCCTGTCAGAAGCCAGTGCTGGAGGAGGTTTGTTAGCAGGACCTGTGACCCCATGAGGGACCCACGCTGGATCAGTCTGCTCCTGAAAGACTGCACCCTGTGGAAGGGACCAACGTGTAATGGATGGGAACCTAGCTGGGAGACGATTCCCTCTCACGACTGAGAACCATAACAAAGGATGTTGTTTGCCACAGTGTATTCGGCAGAGTATATATGTGCATGTTCATCGTGACTGTTTGTCAGAAAGAGACAGGAAAACATAAGGGTGCAGCTGTTCTATGACCTTCATACTTGGCCGCACTGGGGCGCCTGGCCAATGCTCTCAGAGTGGACAACGGTGAGATCATGAGAAACTGCACGGTCCCACGAGTAAATGATTAGAGATCTGGCATAAAGCCAGTTGTTTTGATAAGGGTATAAAAGCAGGACCCTCTTGTGGCCATGAGAGAAGCCTCACCTATGGGTGGACGCACCACGTAGGAATTTTCCCAATTACCTGAGACTCCTGGCATCGGCTGCAACGGGGCTTCCCAGCTGGAAGTGCGGGCCTGGATTATGATTCAGTGGTAATTGGTGATGTATTTCTTCTTAATCTCTGTTCTCTCTATACAGTAATGGTTTAATGCATTGCTAACTTTCTTCGGTACTTATATATCTATATCTCTGGTTTGCCTTATTGTACTCGTTCACTATATATAGAGAGATATTTACCTAAGTCACATGAGTGTGCTTGCTTTAGTGTGCTTATTGGCTTGAGTGTGCTTGTTTAATAAACTCTGCATATTATACAGCTAGTGTGTGGTCACTTTGTGGCGTACCGTCTGTCGGCAGAACAAAACGCTGGAGAAGTTTGTGAAGAACTGCAGCCTGTGGGAAGGACTCACGTTGGAGAAGCTTGTGGAGGACTGCGTCCCATGAGAGGGGCCCCACGCTGGAGCAGAGGAAGAGTGTGAGGGTCCATCCCCTGAGAAGGAAGAAGTGGCAGAGACAACATGTGATGACAACCCCCATTCCCCTGTGCTGCTCAGGGTGAAAAAATCAGGAGCGAAGTTGAGCCCGGAAAGAAGGAAGGGGTGAGGGAAAGGTGTTTTACGATTTGATTTTGTTTCTTATTAGCCTACTCTGAATTTGATTGGTAATAAATTAAACTAATTTCCCCAAGTTCAGTATGTTTTCCCTGTAATGGTAATTGGTGAATGATCTCTCCCTGTCCTTATCCTGACCCACAAGCCTTTCATAATGTTCTCTCTCCCCTGTCCAGCTGAGGAGGGGGAGTTGATAGAGCAGCTTTGGTGGGCACCTGGCATCCAGCCAGGCTCAACCCACCAAGGTTAATCATAACTTCAAAATGCATCATGTCCTGGTTTTGACTGGGATAGAGTTATTTTTCTTCCTAGTAGCTGGTGCAGTGCTCTGTTTTGGCTTTAGTCTGAGAATAATGCTGATAACACACTGGTGTTTTAGTTGTTGCTAAGTAGCACTTACCCTGATCAAGGACTTTTAGTCTCTCATGCTCTGCCAGTGAGGAGGGGCAATGGAAGCTGGGAGGGAGCAGAGACAGGACACCTGACCCAAACTAGCCAAATGGGTATTCCATACCTCAGCACGTCATGCTCAGTATATAAACTGGGGGGAGTTACCTGGAAGGGACAGATCGCTGCTCAGGTCAGGATGGGTATCAGTCAGCAGGTGCTCAGCAATTGTATTGTGCATCACTTGTGTTTATTGTTTGGTTTGGGTTTTTTTTCCTTTTCCCCTTTTGGTTATATATTGTCTTCACTTGTTATTTCCCTTATCATTATTATTATTAGTAGTAGAGTTATATCGTACTTTAGTTATTAAACTGTTCTTATCTCAACCCATGGGTTTTGCATTCTTTCGATTCTCCTCCCCATCCTGCCTGGGGGAGGAGCGAAGTGTGTGTGTGGGGGTGAGCAAGTGACTGGGTGGTACTTAGTTGCCAGCTGCATTTAAACCATGACACTAATTTAGGAATTGAATGGAAGGGACTTAAGAGTGACAGCATCTTTCAAGCAATAAAGCAGCTTCTGGCACATTCTCAGTGTATTTGCCAGCATGTTCAACTCAATCTATGGTCTCTTTAAAAAAAAAAAAAAAAAAAGTCTTTATAAAATATATTACTGCTTTTTAAACTATTATTTAAAAGTCAGGGGGGTCTATCTACTAAGTTAAAACCCTTTGAAAAACTGCAATGATTGTTTTCATTTCAGTGAAATTTGTACCAAGAGGAACAAATTATCTAGCTTCCTTGGCAAGGCAAAGGCATTTCTACAAATGAGTACATCTTATAGAAGTACTCCTCAACATTTTCTGATCTATTGGCAATCAATACTGAGTCATCTCATGCTGAGACAACATTGCACATTGCCTTCAGGCCTCCATCTTCCTCTGTTAATTTTGTTAATTTTTTTTGTTTTGTTAATTCTTTTCATCTTTTGCTATCTACAAAAGAGGGAGGGAGAATAGCCAGGACTGCTGACTCAAACTAGCCAAAGGGACAAAGGGATATTCCATACCACAGCATGTCATGCTCAGTATATAAACTGGAGGAGTTTGCTGGAATGGACCGTTTGCTGCTCAGGGATGAGCTGAGTATCAGCCAGCAGGTGGTGAGCAATTGCATTGTGCATCACTTCTGTATTCCTTCGTCTCTCTCTTTATTTCCTATTATTATTATTGTTGTATTATATGTTACTTTTATTTTTAGTTATTAAACTGTTCTTATCTCAACCCATAGATTTTTACATTTTTTTGTGATTCTCCTTCACATCCCACTTGGGGGGGGGGAGTGAGTGAGCGACTTTGTGGTACTATAGTTGCCAGCTGGGCTTAAACCATGACATGGAGGATTAATGAAATAATGAAAAGACATATTATTAACTACTAGAGGTTTGGGCTTTTTTGTGCTAATTTTGTTTTGTTTCTAACCCACAGTGTTTTCAAAGATCACCATGTTATAATTGCAGCAAATTATACCATCCCTACTGCTATTAACACAATAGAGCAGATTGGGGATGAAATTACTGTGTTATAGGGTAAGAAACAATTAAAACTGTATGATATTGTTACTGGTTTCATCTTTTTTTTTCTCTTTTTATTTGTTTTTAATCACTTAATGTGATAGCCTATTACTTAAGTAGCAGATATGCAATATGATAAACCTTCTACACCCTAGGCGAGGGTGCACAATGGGCAGGGCTGCACTCGGTGCGCCCTAGTGGAGGTCCTCCTGCAGCAGGTGGCTGAGCTGTGGGAGGCTGTTGGAGAGCTAAAAGATGCCAGGGAAGCTGAGAGGAAGCTGGGCTGCTTGCTCCAGGCCCAAACTGTGCAGGGGCCGCAAACGTCCAGCATTGCTCACATAGGAAAGAAGGAGGGCAGCAACCCAGGAAGCTGGGAATTAGTCACGAGAAAAACTAACAAAAAAAGGAGGAAGAGGACAATTAACGACAAGGGGCTTCCTCCTAAATCTGATGTCCCCACCCAGAACAGCTTCGCACTTCTGCAGGGGGCTAATGAGAAAGCACCCACCACACCTAATGAGCATCCTGCTGATGCACCAGTAAAGAGGATCACTACTGGTGCCTCCAGGAAAAAGCGGAGGGTCATAGTAGTAGGGGACTCTACTTTGAAAGGCACAGAGGCACCCATCTGCCAGCCTGATCCAGTCTCGAGGGAGGTGTGTTGCCTGCCAGGGGCTCGGATCAGGGATGTTGCTGAGAGGCTGCCTGCTCTAGTAAGTCCTGCTGACTATTACTCCCTTCTAGTGGTCCATGTGGGTGCTAGAGATATAGATAGTAGTAGCCTGGAGAACATTAAGAAGGACTACAGAGCCCTGGGAGAGGTGGTTAGGGGCTCTGGAGCTCAGATAGATAGTTTTTTCATCGATCCTCCAGGACAAAGGGGAGGACCTTAAAAAAGCTAGGCGCGTTTGGCAGGTTAATAAATGGTTAGAATGGTGGTGCCATAGTCAGGGGTTTGGCTATTTAGAACATGGGGCTCCATTTGGGAGGCCAGGTCTACTGGAGGCTGGTGGAGCTGGTCTGACAAAGAAGGGGAAGAGCTGTTCTGGTAGGAGGCTTGCCAGGCTGGTCAAGAAAGCTTTAAGCAAGATGCGTTGGGGGAGGGGAGCATTGATCCATCCCAACACTCCCAGTCAGTTGCCAGCACGTGTAATAAGTGCTTGGAGCGATGCAGAGATGTTTCAGCTGCCCCAGCCAATGAGTCAGCTTCATTTGGAGCTCGGCTAAGGTGCCTCTATACAAACGCCCGTAGTATGGGGAACAAGCAAGAGGAATTAGAGATGTGTGCAAGGCTACGGGAATATGATGTCATTGGTATCACAGAAACATGTCAGTGATAGGCTAAAGAGTATGGAACTCTGTCTGGGGACAGGTGATGAGGTAACAGAGTGTTTGTGGGTCAGGATCAAAGGGAGAACAGCAATGGGGGACATTACAGTGGGGATCTGTTAGAGGCCGCCTGATCAAGAGGACTCTGTGGATGAAGCGCTCTACAGACAGATAGGAGCAGCCTCACGCTCGCAGGATCTTGTCCTCATGGGGGACTTCAACCATCCTGACATCTGTTGGAGGGACAGTACAGCCCGGCAGAAGCAATCCAGGAGGTTCCTCGATTGTGTGGAAGACAACTTCCTCTTTCAAGCAATAGAGGAGCCGACAAGGAGAGGTGCCATGCTTGACCTCGTGCTCACCAACAGGGAGGGGCTGGTTGGAAAGGTGATGCTCCAGGGAAGCCTTGTCTGTAGTGATCACGAGATGGTTGAGTTTGAGATCCTCAGGACAGTGAGAAGAGCATGCAGCAAGCTCACTGCCCTGGACTTCAAGAGAGCAGACTTTGGCCTCTTCAGGAACCTCCTTAGTAAGGTTCCATGGGATACAGTCCTAGAGGGCAGGGGGGCCCAAGACTGCTGGTCAATATTCAAGGATCACCTGCTACGTGCTCAGGAGTGTTGCATCCTGACTAGAAGAAAGTGCAGCAGGAGGGCTAGGAGACCTCCATGGATGGACAAGGAGCTGCTGAGGAAACTTAGAGGGGAAAAAAGAAGCTTATAGAAGGTGGAAGCGAGGACAGGCGGCCTGGGAAGAATATGGGAGCATTGCCCAGGAAGCTAGGGACCAGGTTAGGAAAGCTAAGGCCCAGCTAGAATTAAGTTTGGCAAGGGATGTAAAAGATAACAGGAAGGGCTTCTATAGGTATGTAGCAAATAAAAGACAGATTAGGGACAACGTGGGCCCTCTCCGGAAGCTATCCAGGAGAACTGGCTACGATGGATTTGGAGAAGGCTGAGGTTCTTAATGACTTCTTTGCCTCCATCTTCACCAGCAAATGCTCTGACCACACCACGAAAGTCTTGGAAAGCAAATGCAGGGACTGTGAAAATGAAGACCTTAGGCCCACTGTAGGAGAGGATCAGGTTCGAGACCATCTTAAGAACCTGAACGTGCACAAGTCCATGGGACCTGATGAAATCCATCCACGGGTCCTGAAGGAGCTGGCGAATGAAGTTGCTAAGCCACTGTCCATCATATTTGAAAAATCCTGGCAGTCAGGTGAAGTTCCTGACAACTGAAAAAAGGGAAATATAACCCCCATTTTCAAGAAGGGGAAGGTGGAAGACCCAGGAAACTACAGACCAGTCAGCCTCACCTCTGTGCCTGGCAAAATCTTGGAACAGTTTCTCCTGGAAAGCATGCTAAGGCACATGAAAAACAACGAGGTGGTTGGTGACAGCCAACATGGCTTCACTAAGGGGAAATCCTGCCTGACCAATTTGGTGGCCTTCTATGATGGAGCCATGGAACTGATGGACAGGGGCAGAGCAGTTGACGTCATCTACCTGGACTTGTGCAAAGCGTTCGACACTGTCCCGCACGACATCCTTGTCTCTAAACTGGAGAGACATCAATTTGATAGATGGACCACTCGGTGGATAAAGAACTGGCTCGATGGCTGCACGCAAAGAGTTGTGGTAAATGGCTCGATGTCCAGTTGGAGACCAGTAACGAGTGGTGTCCCTCAGGGATCAGTGTTGGGACCGGTCCTGTTCAACATCTTTGTCGGCAACATGGACAGTGGGATTGAGTGCGCCCTCAGCAAGTTTGCTGACGACACTAAGCTGTGTGGTTCGGATGATACGCTGGAGGGAAGGGATGCCATCCAGAGGGACCTTGACATGCTTGTGAGGTGGGCTGATGCCAACCTTATGAAGTTTAACCAAGCCAAGTGTAAGGTCCTACACCTGGGTCAGGGCAATCCCAGGCACTGCTACAGGTTGGGCAGAGAAGAGATTCAGAGCAGCCCTGCAGAGAAGGACTTGGGGGTGTTGGTTGACGAGAAGCTTAACATGAGCCGGCAGTGTGCACTTGCAGCCCAGAAAGCCAACCGTATCCTGGGCTGCATCAAAAGAAGCATGACCAACAGGTCAAAGGAGGTGATCCTGCCCCTCTACTCTGCTCTTGTGAGACCTCACTTGGAGTACTGCGTACAGTTCTGGTGTCCTCAACATAAAAAGGACATGGAGCTGTTGGAGCGAGTCCAGAGGAGGGCCACGAGGATGATAAGAGGGCTGGAGCACCTCCCGTATGAAGACAGGCTGAGAAAGTTGGGGCTGTTCAGCCTGGAGAAGGGAAGGCTGCGTGGACACCTCCTAGCAGCCTTCCAGTATCTGAAGGGGGTCTACAAGGATGCTGGGGAGGAACTCTTCCTTAGGGACTGTAGTGGTAGGTCAAGGGGTAATGGCTTCAAACTTAAACAGGGGAAGTTTAGATTAGATATAAGGAAGAAGTTCTTTACAGTGAGGGTGGTGAAGCACTGGAATGGGTTGCCCAGGGAGGTTGTGGATGCTCCATCCCTGGCGGTGTTCAAGGCCAGGTTGGACAGAGCCTTGGACCACATGGTTTAGGGCAAGGTGTCCCTGCCCATGGCAGGGGGGTTGGAACTAGATGATCTTAAGGTCCTTTCCAACCCTTACGATTCTATGATTCTATGATTCTGTGATACATGAGAAATTTGTGTTTAACACTTTTTTAAAATTATTTTTCCTTGCTTGCTTTGGAATAAGGAGAGTCAGATGTTCTCAGAGTGGTCCATCTTCTGGGGAATAGTTCTGGTGGGTTTTAGAACTGCTGCCCTCAGCAGGGCAAATGAGAATTTGACCCATGTTCTCTGCAGTTGAAACCAGATATTTCCAAAATCCAGTCAGCTTCGAAAAAGGCAAATGCCATACTCTAAGAATGTTGTCTTCCTAATGGAATGAACACTGCAAACTAAAATCACTTGGAAAATATATTTAATGGACTAGAAGCCCAGCCTCAAGTTGCAGTAGGACTGAATTTAGTTATCTTGAGAACATCCTCGTTTCCCAGTGTCAAATCGGAAGCTGAACAAGGGTCCCATATACAAAGGATAAAAGTCTCTGAATCAACTTTCTGTCTATGAAAAATGGGCATGGGAAAGGTTTTGCTTTCACTAAAAAGTAATGGCGAAGTTGGGGTTTTTCTGTTTTTTAGCTCACAGTGTTTTGCTCAGCTACTTTTTTTAGTCTGAATTCTAATTCACAAGAGGCTGTTTGTTCTTGAGGGAAAACAATAAGAATTCATCACACTAATTTTTGCATAACTGACTGTGGAAATGTATAAAAAGCAAACAAACAAAAAAACCTCAAAACAACAACAAAAAAAACAAACCACAGAAGAAAAGAAAAAACATACAGAAGTGAAAAAAACACACAATAAGGAAAGTACTAATCAAAACATTTTTTTTCTTACAGATTGAAAATGCTGAATACTTTCCAGTGCCAAACCTCACACTGCAGATCTTATTTCCCAATGTAACATAAAAAGCTCCCTCCTTTATTTCTCAGTATGTGAGGGTATCTGCTACTGTTAATGGTTTTATTTGCAAGTTAGGAGTAGTCATAACAATCATCACTGAATAAGTTTGTTTTGGCAGATTGCCAATTTTCATCTCAATTTCATCTCATCCTTGTGCTGGAGCTTGGCCTTCATTTCATTCTGGTTTTAATTCTTTCAATTGTTTTAACGTTTTAACATTTTAACATCTGGCCACGGATGGCTTTATGTCAGCTTTGTAAGTGTTTACTCGTGTGGCGGTACAGTTTCTCTTGATCTCACTGTTGTCCGCACCAAGAGCATTGGCCAGGAGCCCCGGCGTGGCCAACTATGAAGGTCCTAGAACAGCTGCACCCTTTTGTTTTCCTGCCTCTTTCAGACAAATAGTCACAATGAACATAAATATATACACTTCATCGAATACACTTTGACAAAAACATACTTTGTTATGTCTCTCACAGTCATGAGTGGGGATCAACTCTCAGCTAGGTTCCCATCCAATTACACTGTCAAGTGCCAGTTTTTGTTTGATGTGATTTTTCAACTCTCAATCTTCCTTTGCAGATTTTTTAAAGGACAAAACCAAAAAGAAAACCCAATGTACTATTACACCAGTAGGAAGCTATTTAGATTGAAAATATAGCACATTCAGATAAAGAATTTCAAGAATCAAGGTTCCTGTGACCTCCATATTATGTAAATAAGTGAATTCAGCTACAATGTATAGGGTTAATTCATCTTTTCCACACTGCACACATCCAATAAGATGGATTGTCACCAGAAAGCTGGCTGGGACAGAATTAATCTGCTTTACTCCCCTGGCACAATAATGCATCCAGGGACACAGTTGCAAATCTACAACAGCTCCTGAAATGCTTTGGGAGGGACAGGAAACCATACCTAAAGAATCAACAGAAATTGATTTAGTTGGCATAGAATCATAGAATCATAGAATCGTAAGGGTTGGAAAGGACCTTAAGATCATCTAGTTCCAACCCCCCTGCCATGGGCAGGGACACCTTGCCCTAAACCACGTGGTCCAAGGCTCTGTCCAACCTGGCCTTGAACACCGCCAGGGATGGAGCATCCACAACCTCCCTGGGCAACCCATTCCAGTGCCTCACCACCCTCACTGTAAAGAACTTCTTCCTTATATCTAATCTAAACTTCCCCTGTTTAAGTTTGAAGCCATTACCCCTTGACCTACCACTACAGTCCCTAAGGAAGAGTTCCTCCCCAGCATCCTTGTAGACCCCCTTCAGATACTGGAAGGCTGCTAGGAGGTGTCCACGCAGCCTTCTCTTCTCCAGGCTGAACAGCCCCAACTTTCTCAGCCTGTCTTCATACGGGAGATGTTCCAGCCCTCTTATCATCCTCGTGGCCCTCCTCTGGACTCGCTCCAACAGCTCCATGTCCTTTTTATGTTGAGGACACCAGAACTGTACACAGTACTCCAAGTGAGGTCTCACGAGAGCAGAGTAGAGAGGCAGGATCACCTCCTTTGACCTGCTGGTCACGCTTCTTTTGATGCAGCCCAGGATACGGTTGGCTTTCTGGGCTGCAAGTGCACACTGCCGGCTCATGTTAAGCTTCTCGTCAACCAACACCCCCAAGTCCTTCTCTGCAGGGCTGCTCTGAATCTCTTCTCTGCCCAACCTGTAGCAGTGCCTGGGATTGCCCTGACCCAGGTGTAGGACCTTACACTTGGCTTGGTTAAACTTCATAAGGTTGGCATCAGCCCACCTCACAAGCATGTCAAGGTCCCTCTGGATGGCATCCCTTCCCTCCAGCGTATCAACCGAACCATACAGCTTGGTGTCGTCAGCAAACTTGCTGAGGGCGCACTCAATCCCACTGTCCATGTTGCCGACAAAGATGTTGAACAGGACCGGTCCCAACACTGATCCCTGAGGGACACCACTCGTTACAGGTTTCCAACTGGACATCGAGCCATTTACCACAACTCTTTGCGTGCAGCCATCGAGCCAGTTTTTTATCCACCGAGTGGTCCATCTATCAAATTGATGTCTCTCCAATTTAGAGACAAGGATGTTGTGTGGGACAGTGTCGAACGCTTTGCACAAGTCCAGGTAGATGACGTCAACTGCTCTGCCGCTGTCCATCAGTTCCGTGGCTCCATCATAGAAGGCCACCAAATTGGTCAGGCAGGATTTGCCCTTAGTGAAGCCATGTTGGCTGTCACCAACCACCTCGTTGTTTTTCATGTGCCTTAGCATGCTTTCCAGGAGAAACTGTTCCAAGATTTTGCCAGGCACAGAGGTGAGGCTGACTGGTCTGTAGTTCCCTGGGTCTTCCACCTTCCCCTTCTTGAAAATGGGGGTTATATTACCCTTCTTCCAGTCATCAGGAACTTCACCTGACTGCCAGGATTTTTCGAATATGATGGACAGTGGTTTAGCAACTTCATTCGCCAGCTCCTTCAGGACCTGTGGATGGATTTCATCAGGTCCCATGGACTTGTGCACGTTCAGGTTCTTAAGATGGTCTCGAACCTGATCCTCTCCTACAGTGGGCCTAAGGTCTTCATTTTCACAGTCCCTGCATTTGCTTTCCAAGACTTTCGTGGTGTGGTCAGAGCATTTGCTGGTGAAGATGGAGGCAAAGAAGTCATTAAGAACCTCAGCCTTCTCCAAATCCAGGGTAGCCAGTTCTTCTGATAGCTTCTGGAGAGGGCCTACATTGTCCCTAGTCTGTCTTTTATTTGCTACGTATCTATAGAATCCTTTCCTGTTATCTTTTACATCCCTTGCCAAACTTAATTCTAGCTGGGCCTTAGCTTTCCTAACCTGGTCCCTAGCTTCTCGGGCAATGCTCCCATATTCTTCCCAGGCCGCCTGTCCTCACTTCCACCTTCTATAAGCTTCTTTTTTCCCTCTAAGTTTCCTCAGCAGCTCCTTGTCCATCCATGGAGGTCTCCTGGCCCTCCTGCTGCACTTTCTTCTAGTCAGGATGCAACACTCTTGAGCACGTAGCAGGTGATCCTTGAATACTGACCAGCAGTCTTCTAGCTGCAGACTTACTAACCCATGGGAACAACTCAGCCTTGCTATGTTTCCATTCTGACTTCCATTGCAGCCAGATTATGTGATTTCTGGGACTTCCACAGGTGGAGGAGGGGGTAAAACTTCTTGTCTCGTACCACAGGTATCTTATATAGAAATCTTAGCACAGTTCCTAGTGAAGATCTGAAAACTAAGAAGCCTGTTGGGAGTGGTGAAATTACCTAGCTCATCTCTTACAGTGTGGATGAAAATAGTGTTTCCTTGTGGAATGAAAACAAGTGCACAAAAGAAAAAAATGAATATTCTAACTAATTTAAAGAAATCTTTTGCTATCTACATTTCAGTGTATCCTCATATAAACTTTATTCTTTGACACAAAATAAACATAATTTAAGTGCTTATTTAGTATGCAAATTCCTCATCACTTAAACTCGTAAGTAACGAAGATGAGATGTGGCTTATAATACTAGAAGCAGCTTGGCAATGATGTTTCCTATCTGTGCTTTTTGTTAATTATAATTTTGTACACTTTAAACTTATTGGATTAAATAGCTACAAAATAAATTTGCAGTGATGGTTTATGAAGCTCTCTCCTGATTACTCCAAGATATACATCAAGAGTCAAACTTTCAGGGTAGGTCTAAAAATTTTTCTGCATAAATAATAAATTTCAATTTGCAGATACGATTGTGCCCCTGCTTATTTAAGTACATTGTGCAATCAGATGGGCTTGAATGTTTTGTGCATACATTTTTAGGCCTGCCAAAAATCTGTTTCAAGTTCAAATGGTTATGCGATTTAATGAATCAATCTCTTATGGACCTCTTGACCATAAAAATCTCTTTCCTGGTGTATCCTGGGTTCAGCTGGACACATTAAAATGAGCAGAAAGAGAAGGCCAATCTATTTCAGTAATTTTCACCCCAAATTTTGCAGGTGTTTCTGTCTTCTGAATTGACATTACAGCATTTGGTGCATTCTCAAAGTTTGCATATTCTATTTCATGAAGTGCCAGTTTGCTTTCACAGAACTGACATGAAAAAATTTTGAAGATGATGATTTTTCTGTTTGAAAATTGTAAGGTTATAAAAAAGACTGGGATTACTACATATAAGTTGACTTGTTGCATAATTTGAAATGAAAAATGGTTCCACATAGACAGGTATATGTCGTGGTTGGAGCCCAGCCAGTAACTCGGAACCACGCAGCCACTTGCTCACTCCCCCCCTTCTTCCTCCCCCTGCTCCCGGAGGGATGGGGAGGAGAATCAGAAGAATGTAACTCCCACGGGCTCAGATAAGAGCAGTCCAGTAACTAAAGTATAATACAAAACCAGTACTGCTACCACCAGTAATAATAATGATAAGGGAAATAACAAGGGGAGAGGATACAATTGCTCACCACCCGCTGACCGATACCCAGCCCGACCCGAACAGCGATCTCGGCCTTCCGAGTAACTCCCCCCGGTTTATATATTGGGCATGACATGCCATGGTATGGAATACCCCTTTGGCCAGTTTGGGTCAGGTGTCCTGTCTCTGCTTCCTCCTGGCTTCCCCTCCTCCCTGGCAGAGCATGAGACTGAGAAAGTCCTTGGTCAGAGTAAACATTACTTAGCAACAACGAAAAACATTGGTGTTATCAGCGTTGTTCCCAGGCTGAAAGTCAAATCCACAGCACTGCACCAGCTACTAAGAAGGAGAAAAATGACTGCTATAGCTGAACCCAGGACAGTATCCACCCCTTATTCCATACCATTCATGTCATGCTCAGATCCCACACCTCTCAACACACCATCGCCCCTGTCCCATATATACACACATATATACACCCACACCCACACACAAAGAGAAAGATATCATTCCCTAGTCCATTGACCAATCCCTATAAAGTCGCTGAATTCATCCAGTCCATGATGTCAGGCTCCATCTCTTGTAACAGTCTTTCAGGGCAGGAGGGATGGTGTGCCGTGTAGGGTTGTTGCCTGCTGATGATACCGCCAAACTCATCTGGTCACTGCTGAGCTCGTCTGGTTTCATCAAAATTCATTCTTTGTTGGGGTGATGATCAGAGGAAAGTCAGGGTCAGTTGATGGTGACCTGAAGATATCTAGCTGGTGGGCTATAAAAGTGTTATAGAGCAGGCAACAGCATACAATTGAGTTCATTGGCTGTTTTCCCCCCAAATCAAATCCCCTTGAGGTACACATCGGACTTCCCCATCTTCCCGCATTACCCACCAAGTATATCCAGGTCCCTGAGCAAAAGCAACCCCACGAGTGGGTTTGCCTTTACCTGAAGCAGGAATAACCCAGACTGTCTTCCCCAACAAATTCTTTATGTGCACCACAGGAACTTTATCCCCCTCTAAAGGACATAAAAGTTCTGATTGGGCTGGGCCAGCCCTGTTGGCAGATCCCCTAGTGTTGACCAACCAGGTGGCTTTTAGTAAATATGTATCCCAGTGTTTGAAAGTCCCACCACCCATTGCTCTCAGTGTAGTTTTTAACAGCCCATTGTACTGTTCAATTTTCCCAGAGGCTGGTGCATGGTAGGGGATGTGATATACCCACTCAGTGCCATGCTCTTTGGCCCAAGTGTCTATAAGGTTGTTCCGGAAATGAGTCCCATTGTCTGACTCAATTCTCTCTGGGGTGCCATGTCACCACAAGACTTGTTTCTCAAGGCCCAGGATAGTGTTCCGGGCAGTGGCATGGGGCACAGAATATGTTTCCAGCCAGCCGGTGGTTGCTTCCACCATGGTAAGCACATGGCGCTTGCCGTGGAGGGTCGGTGGGAGTGTGATATAATCAAACTGCCAGGCCTCCCCATACTTGTACTTCAGCCATCGTCCTCCATACCAGAGAGGCTTTAACCTCTTGGCTTGCTTAATTGCAGCACGTTTCACATTCATGAATAACCTGGGCAATAGTGTCCATTGTTAAGTCCACCCCTCCATCACGAGCCCATCTAGATGTTGCGTCTCTGCCTTGATGGCCTGAGGTGTCATGGGCCCACCAGGCTAAAAATAATTCACCATTATGTTGCCAATATAAATCCACCTGAGCCACTTCAATCTTAGCAGCTTTATCCACTTGCTGGTTGTTGTGGTGTTCCTCAGTGGCCCGACTCTTGGGTACATGAGCATCTACGTGGCGTACCTTCACCACCAGGTTCTGTACCCAGGCAGTGATATCTTGCCACAGTGCAGCAGCCCAGATGGGTTTACCTCTGGGTTGCCAGTTGCTCTGCTTCCATTGCTGCATCCACCCCCACAGGGCATTTGCCTCCATCCATGACTCAGCATAGAGATAAAGTACTGGCCATTTTTCTCGTTCAGCAATGTCCAAGGCCAGCTGGATGGCTTTCACCTCTGCAAACTGACTCCATTCACCCTCTCCCTCAGCAGTTTCTGCAACTGGTCACAGGGGATTCCACACAGCTGCCTTCCATCTCTGATGCTTTCCCACAATAGGGCAGGACCCATCAGTAAACAAGGCATATTGCTTTTCACTCTCTGACAGTTCATTATATGGTGGGGCCTCTTCAGCACGCATCACCTCCTCTTCTGGTGACATCCCAAAAACTTTGCCCTCCGGCCAGTCCATGATGACTTCTAGAATTCCTGGACGACTGGGATTTCCTATTCGAGCTCGTTGTGTAATTAGTGCGGCCCACTTAGTCCATGTAGCATCAGTTGCATGATGTGTAGAGAACAGAACCCTGCCTTTGAACATCCAGCCCAGCACAGGCAACCGGGGTGCCAGGAGGAGCTGCGCTTCAGTTCCAATCACTTCTGAGGCAGGTCGAACCCCTTCATAGGCTTCCAGTATCTCTTTTTCAGTGGGAGCGTAGCTGGCCTTGGATCCTTTATATTCCCGACTCCAAAAGCCAAGGGGTCGACCTCGAGTCTCCCCTGGAGCTTTCTGCCAGAGGCTCCAGGTAGGACCATGCTCCCCAGCTGCACTATAGAGCACATTTTTCACATCTGGCCCGGCCCGGACTGGTCCAAGGGCCACTGCATGAACTATTTCTCGTTTAATTTGTTCAAAGGCTTGTTGTTGCTCTGGGCCCCGTTTGAAATCATTCTTCTTCCGGGTCACGTGATAGAGAGGGCTTACAATCAGACTGTAATTTGGGATGTGCATTCTCCAGAACCCCACAACACCTAAGAAAGCTTGTGTTTCTTTCTTGTTAGTTGGTGGAGACATTGCTGTTATCTTGTTGATCACATCTGTGGGGATCTGGCGATGTCCATCTTGCCATTTTATTCCCCACAATTGAATCTACTTTGCAGGTCTCTTGACCTTACTCCATTTTATGGCAAAACCGGCCTTCAGCAGGATTTGGATTATCTTCCTCCCTTTCTCAAAAACTTCTTCCGCTGTATCACCCCACACGATAATGTCATCAATGTATTGCAGGTGTTCTGGAGCTTGCCCCTGTTCCAGCGCAGTCTGGATCAATCCATGGCAGATGGTAGGGCTGTGTTTCCACCCCTGGGGCAGTCGGTTCCAAGTGTACTGGACGCCCCTCCAAGTGAAAGCAAACTGTGGCCTGCATTCTGCTGCCAAAGGGATTGAGAAAAATGCATTGGCAGTATCACTTGTGGCATCCCACTTGGCTGCCTTTGACTCCAGCTCAGATTTAAGTTCTAGCATGTCTGGTACGGCAGCACTCAATGCTGGTGTGACTTCATTCAGGCCCCGATAGTCTACTGTTAGTCTCCACTCTCCACTAGACTTTTGCACTGGCCATATGGGGCTATTAAAGGGTGAGCGGGTCCTCCTGATCACTCCTTGGCTCTCCAGTCTACGGATCAGCTTATGGATGGGAATCAAGGAGTCTCGGTTGGTGCGATATTGCCGCCGGTGCGCTGTTCTAGTTGCAATTGACACTTGTTGTTCTTCGACCTTCAGGAACCCCACAAGAGAAGGGTCCTCTGAGAGACCAGGCAAGGTGGACAGCTGCTTTATTTCCTCTGTTTCCAAGGCAGTGATACCAAAAGCCCATCTATACCCTTTTGGGTCTTTGAAGTACCATCTCCTGAGATAGTCTATGCCAAGGATGCATGGAGCCCCTGGACCAGTCACAATGGGGTGCTTTTGCCACTTCCTCACAGTCAGGCTGATTTCAGCCTCCAGTACAGTCAACTCTTGAGATCCTCCTGTCACTCCAGAAATAGAAATGGGTTCCACCCCTTGATACCTTGATGGCATCAGGGTACACTGTGCACCGGTATCTACTAGAGCATTATACTTCTGTGGGACTGATGTGCCAGGCCATCTGATCCACACAGTCCAGTAAACCCAATTATCCCTCTCCTCCACCTGGCTGGAGGCAGGCCACCTCTAATAGTGATCACAAGATTGTCCAGTTTTCTGGAATTAGTATTCCTTATCACAGGAGCTGGAGTAAAATCAGCTCTTCCACTCCATCTGGGAAACTGCTCACCAGAGACTGGAGCAGCAGCTTTCCTGGGAGGACCACTGTTGTTCTCTTCAGTTCACGCACCCGTTCCCCCAGAACTGAGGTAGGTTTTCCATCCCACTTTCTCATGTCTTCTCCGTGATCCCGCAGGTAAAACCATAGGGTGGCCCGTGGCGTGTACCTCCTATATTTTCTTTCTTGAGCAGTAGGGCGCCTTCTGTTAATAGCTGAGACATGGGTTGGTACACGTGGGGAGCTGGATAGATCGGATAAATCGTCTCTCAATTGTTTGAACTCCTGGGACAGATTTTCCACAGCTGAAATGATGGAAGGGGTGAGATTGTCTTCGGACTCTCCGAGTTGACGAGTCACTTCATCCACTATTGGTGGTGCTATGTCATTCAAGGTCATTGATGCCAGTGAGTGGGCATATGATGATGGTGCACTCTCTGTAAATTTCTGCCACTAGTCGTGCACATTCAACTTCATCTGGACCTACAGATGCATTCCTGGCATCTGGCCTACAATAGATCATCTCTAGAATGGCTGATTCCCTCAGGGACTGAATGCCTCTCTTTATCGTGGTCCACTTGGCTGAGTAACTCATAACATTGTCCTTGTAGGGAAACCTCTCCTTCACAGCTGCCAAGAGCCGCCTCCAAAGGCTGAGGGCTCGTTTCTCTCTTGCAATCGCTTTGTCAATTCCTCCTTCCCTAGCAAGTGATCCCAGTTGCTTGGATTCCCTACCTTCCAGTTCGTGACCGTCGGCCCCATTGTCCCAGCATCGGAGCAACCAGGTGACAATGTGCTCCCCTGGAAGGCGGGTGAAATCTTTTCGCATATTCTACAGCTCAGACGAGGTCCGGGGTTGGGAAGTCACCTCTTCTTCCTCTTCCTCTGATCCACGTAGTAGTAACTCTTGTTCAGATGCTGTTCCGTGTTGTAATGGCATTGGGTCTTCATCTTTCTTCACTACACGAGTTGCTTTTTGTGCCTTTCATTTGCTTTTGCTTACAGGGGCAACAGACATTGTCACAAATTGGCCATTTGGTTTAGTTGCAGTGTCTATGACTGTGGTTGGAGTGTCTGCAGTGTCTGCCACTAGGGTTGGAGTGGGTGCAGTGTCTGTTGCCAGGATTGGTGCAGCTGCTATGCTTGGGGGTTGAGTAACACCAACAGCTGCATTGTCTGTTGCTGTTGGGGTTTGAGTAGCTGCTGTGCTTGTCACTGGGGTTGGTGTAGGTGCTGTACTTGGAGTTGGAGTATCTGCGTTGTCTATTGTGGTCAGGGTTTGAGTAGCTGCTGTGCTTGTCACTGGGGTTGGGGTAGCTGCTGTGCTTGGAGTTGGAGTAGCTGCGTTGTCTGTTGCTTTGCCATCAGATCCAGAGACATTTTTTTCCCTTTGAAGGTTAATGTTGAACAGGACTCTGTAGGCATAGGCCAAGCCTCAGCACGTTGCCATGATTTGTCCCTCTCTGGTATAACCAGGATGACAGCACACCTCGTTTAAGTGTTTTACTAGTTTTTCTGGATGTTGCACTTGTTCAGGGGTGAAGTTCCAAAGCACTGGAGGAGCCCACTGGCCTAGATACTTGCCCATACTATCCCACACACCCTGCCACTCATGACTGTCCAGCCTCAGGGAAAATCTCCTGGTGGTCCTCCTATATCGTCGTCTAACCCTAGACCAGATTTGAACCCGATACTGCTTAACTTTTGAGATCAGATGAAATAGGGTGTTCCCAGGGTGGGATGGCCGGAGGGATGGGGAGGAGAATCGGAAGAATGTAACTCCCACGGGTTGAGATAAGAGCAGTCCAGTAACTAAGGAATAATACAAAACTACTACTGCTACCACCAATAACAATAATGATAAGGGAAATAACAAGGGGAGAGGATACAATTGCTCACCACCTGCTGACTGATACCCAGCCCGAACCAAGCAGTGATTTGGGCCTTCCGGGTAACTCCCCCTGGTTTATATACTGGGCATGACGTGCTGTGGTATGGAATACCCCTTTGGCTACTTTGGGTCAGGTGTCCTGTCTCTGCTTCCTCCCGGCTTCCCCTCCTCCCTGGCAGAGCATGAGACTCAGAAAGTCCTTGATTGGAATAAACATTACTTAGCAACAACTAAAAACATCAGTGTTATCAGCGTTGTTCCCAGGCTGAAAGTTAAAAAACTCAGCACTGCACCAGCTACTAAGAAGGAGAAAAATGACTGCTATAGCTGAATCCAGGACATTCATTTATCCATTATCTTCTATAGTGGTCTCTTGAAAAATCCAGCCTGTAGAAGAGAAAAAAGTGACTAAGCATGAACCCTATATTGGTAGCATACATATGTTGGTTCTTAGTACTATTTTAATAATTTCGGTACAGTAAAAAGTTATTTAATATTTTATCAGTGAAGTACAACATTGTTTTTCCTCGAACAAAAAAACTAAAGAGACATGCCTTGAAAGCAGACAAGCGGAATACATTTAATGCATAGTGAGCGATTGAAGAATCACTGTTATGCTCACATAATGTCATAGGCTAAAACACTTAATAATAGTACTCGGCTGAATAAATAATACTTTATACTTGTCAAATTTTTCAAGAGAGTATGCATTTTTAAATTATAAACTGTAACCTTCTAACACAAGTGTAAACTGAATATTTAGCTTGGAGAAGAGAGCTCACTTGCGGCAATACTTACACCACAGGCCTAGCATCTCTAGAACTGAGAAAACCTAGTTATTGAAGGCCACAGCAAAGCTAATAAAGAACACCCCCCCTTCAATATTACTAAAAGATTTTTTTATTTTTCTTAACATACTGGCAGTACAGGTTTCAATTCGTTAGCAGAAAATGTAGTGTTGTTAGTTATTTTGTCATTTCTAAAGGATTTCACTCTACTTAGTCGATAGTGTCTGTGAGGTTCTAGTTGTGATAAGGACACAGCAGAGAAGTTAAGCATATTTGTTTATTTTCATGAAGACAAGAATGTGCAGCTTACCTTCCACAAAACAAATACAAGCAGTGAAAGAATCAAGAGTCCAGCAAAGATACTGAGGAGGATAGCCCATAAGGGGATTGTACCTGGTGAGAGTTCTTTGGAAATCTTAATGACGGTCTGCCAAGTGTTCAAAATGTAAACAATAAAAATAAATTGTCCCTCTAAAACATCAACAGAGTAGCACATTTTTTATCAGTATGCACAGGATTTTCCAGCTAACAATCAGTTCACTAGTAATGAATGATAATGAATGATTGTCCTGGGTTCAGTTGTAACAGTTATTTTTCTCCTTCTTAGTAGCTGGCGCTGTGCTGTGTTTTCAACTTTAGCCTGAGAACAATGCTGATAACACACTGATGTTTTTAGTTGTTGCTAAGTAATGTTTACTCCAATCAAGGACTTTTTCAGTCTCATACTCTGCCAGCGGAGGGGCACAGGAAGCTGGGAGGAAGCAGAGACAGGACACCTGACCCAAACTAGCCAAAGGGCTATTCCATCCCACAGCACGTCATGCCCAGTATAGAAACTGGGGGGAGTTAGTTACCCAGAAGGGACTGATCACTGCTCAGGTCAGGCTGGGTATCAGTCAGCAGGTGGTGAGCAATTGTATTGGGCATCACTTGTGTTTATTGTTTTCTTTTCCTTTTCCCCTTTCAGTTTTATATTCTCTCCCCTTGTTATTTCCCTTATCATTATTATTGGTGGTAGCAGTAGTAGTTTTGTATGGTAGCTTAGTTATTGGACTGTTCTTATCTCAACCTGTGAGAGTTACATTCTTTTGATTCTCCTCCCCATCCCTCCAGGAGCAGAGGGGGAAGAAGTGGGGGGAGTGAGTGAGTGGCTGCATGGTTCTGAGTTACTGGCTGGGCTTAAACCACGACAATGATTCAGCAGCAGAATAAATCCTATGAAGAGTAAATCCATGAATTATCATGTTCTTACCTCTAGTTTTGGATGGTAATTTCTTAAATCAGTGATGAGTTTTCACTCCTAAGTAATGCTTTCACAACAAGGGTTAAGCTGTGAATATTTGCCTGGAAGAAGAGAGAAATGCCTATGGTTTATAATTAGGTATTTTGAAGCAGAAACCTTTGTAGAAATGAGAAGGGTGAAAGCAAAACAATGCTGAAGTTTTGGGAGAGATGCTAAAAAATGTGAGTCAGTGAAGCTGCTCACATGTGTCACCTTCAGCACACACATCACTGTTTGCAAGACAGTAGTACAGCTTTGAAAGAGTAGAAAGCAGAGATTTTAAAGAAATACCAATCAATCCTGGAATACTACCTTGGCCGCAGGGACAGATTGGGGCTTTCTAAAATTCTGCTGGCATCTTCCCTCCTGTCCTGTTATTTTTCAAAGAAAAACAAAGACAAAAACCAGGAACTCAGTATCGAAAATTCATCAACTGAGGAAAATAGACAGCAGCCTGGTGTTTGTTGTAACCATCAACCAATACTGAGTTATGCTCTGAGGTGTACTCTCTTTCCTCTGCTCTTTTTGATCAAAAAAACCTTTCTAGACCTGAGAAATCTTTCCAGATTAAAACTTATTTTAAAATTATATACTTCTATGTACCCCCTCCTTACATCTGCTGAATTAGAGCTTGTGGATGCATAAGTAACTAGTAAAAAAAAGGACCATCAATACAGAATAAGGGGTGGTCTTTGTTAATGTGTTTTCAATTCCTGCTAAGTTCTAAGTACCTACTTTAAGGATAGCAAGAGAAATTATTTCAAATATTAGAGGACTATAGAAAATTAAGAAAATTAAAGATGTAATTTCAATACACATTGCAAACTGTGACTTAAGTTTCTCAAACCCAAGAGTATCCCAAATGCAAATGGAATTTACTTACTTTTATGATGGTAGGTTTCCATATTCTTAATGAAACATACACTTGAGAGACATCAGATAGGACCAGAGCACAATTAATAGATGTACAGCTGTATGTATCACAGTCCTATTTAAAAGTTACCAGCATGAGTTAATAGTAAGAGATCTTTTCACATTACTAAAATAAAAACATGTAAACTGGTATGTATGCATATCATAGATTTGCTGTGATATCAACACTAAATTGACATTAATTACTGGGTCTTTTTACATAAAAATGACAGTGCTGCATTTAAAATTAGTTGAGATATTCATGTCGTGGTAAAATAGTCCCAGTTTTTGCAGGCTTGCTTAGCCTTGAGGAAGCTCTGTTACTCTAGGTACACAGCAAAAGGCATCAGCAGAGCTCCTAGAGGAAGCACAGCCTGTAACAGCAAGAAGTGTTTTTCTGCCAACACAGCTATGGCTTCTCTGCAGTGTTTCTTAACCCTTCTAAATTGTGGAACACTTGAATCTTTCAAGTGGGGCAGGGTGTGTGTGTGAAAATTTATGTATCTTTACTTCCCAGTATCATTTTCTAGCTGGGAAGGCAGCAGAAGTATTTTCAACACTTTGGAAACATTTGCTTAGCCTGGACCTTTATCATCTCCGTGAAGGAATTATGATGAACATGGCAAAATACTCTTCTCGTGGCTCAGTTTCATTCACACCAGAAACTCAACTTGTACCTCTATGCTGAGGAGGTAGTATGATGGTTTCCCCCGACATGCAAACATAACTGTCAGCAAAATTATACTTTGCAACTCTTCCATACAAAATGTGAGAGGCTAATCTTTTCCAAGTCAATTATATTTCTACCAAATCCATGGAAAATCTGCAATGAGAAGCTTAAAAATATTATTTATTAGTTACACTGGGAATATAGAAGGTGAAGATTTACTCAGCTGTCAAATGTGCTATTGTTATTTATACATTTACAAAATTAAAAAAACCCACAACAACAAACAAACTAACAACAAATTCAGTTTTGTAGCCAAATTAAAAAAAAAAATAAAATATAGCTAGTCAACATAAAGATGCCTTTTCAGGTTGTTAAAGTGAGTTTCCATAGGTGTCCTGTCCTGGGTTCAGCTGTAAGTTATTTTTTTCCTTCTTAGTAGCTGGTGCAGTGCTGTGTTTTCAACTTTAGTCTGAGAATAGTGCTGATAACACACCAATGTTTTAGTTGTTGCTAAGTAATGCTTACTCCGATCAAGGACTTTTTCAGTCTTGTGCTCTGCCAGGGAGGAGGGGCACAGGAAGCTGGGAGGGAGCAGAGACAGGACACCTGACCCAAACTAGCCAAAGGGCTATTCCATACTACAGTATGTCATGCCCAGTATAGAAACTGGGGGGAGTTACCCAGAAGGCCCAGATCGCTGCTTGGGTTGGGCTGGGTATCAGTTGGCAGCTGGTGAGCAATTGTATTGGGCATCACTTGTGTTTATTGTTTTCTTTTCCTTTCCCCTTTCAGTTTTATATTTTCTCCCCTTGTTATTTCCCTTATCATTATTATTATTGGTGGTAGCAGTAGTGGTTTTGTATGGTAGCTTAGTTATTGGACTGTTCTTATCTCAACCCGTGGGAGTTACATTCTTTCAATTCTCTTCCCCATCCCTCCAGGAGCAGGGGGGAAGAAGGGGAGGGAGTGAGCAGCTCATGGTTCTGAGTTACCGTCTGGTCTTAAACCATGACAGTTTTTTGTGGTGCCCAATGTGGGGCATGAAGGGTTGAGATAATGACAGATCTGGCTAGAGTGTGTGTAAACGTATTTGTGATAAGCATTCATTGTTTCGGATTAATATTCAGTTGTCGCAATGTCGATTTATTTGCTCTCGGAGTTGTTGTGCTTGGTCTCAGAGTATCAGCATGTCGTACCTTACTTGCAGCCAGCATTTGCTGTTTTAGTGTTTATCGGCTTTGGGGCCTAGGCTAAAGTTCCGGTTTCAATGTACTTTATGGTAGTGACTAGTAATACAATAAAATCATTGATCATGAAACTGGGCTGGTATACATTCTCAGTATGGACATCACCTCTATACTTTGGGAGGCATGTAATGGGAATTTTTAACAATTACACGTCTTTTTTTCCTTCCCTCGGAGGGTCAAACTATGAAGGGTATATTCCCTCACACCCTCCGCTCCCCCACCAGGCTATTTCGAGTAGGTTCTGGGAATGCTAAAGATCTCGAATATCCTTTCAATGCCCTTGAAAGCAACCTGCTCCTTTTGCTGGGAACCAGCATCTTGCTGAATATGCAGTTTTTATTTTGCCCAGAGCCATACCACCCTGAGAACACCCAATCTTGTCTGATCCCGGAAGCTAAGCAGGGTCGGGCTCAGGTCTTGTCTAGGGTTAGACGATGATCTAAGAGGACCACCAAGAGTTTTTCCCTGAGGCTGGACAGTCATGAGTGGCAGGGTGTGTGGGATTGTACGGGCCAGCTCCTAGGCCAATGGGCCCCTCCAGTGCATTGGAACTTCACCCCTGAACAATTGCAAAATCCAGAAAAAATAGCAGGACACTTAGACAAGGTGTACTGTTGTCCTGGCAATACCAGAGAGGGAGAACTCACCACAATGTGCTGGGGCTTGGCCTATGCCTACAGAGCCCTGTTCTGTAAGGAGCAGGACAAAGATGTCTCCGGATCTGATGACAAAGCAACGGACAACACAGTTACTCAAACACCAAGCACAGCAGCTACCCCACTCCCAGTGACAAGCACAGCAGCTAGGATCACTTACTAGGGAAGGTGGAATTGACAAACGATTGTGAAAGAGAAACGAGACCTCAGCCTCTGGAGGCAGCTCTTGGCAGCTGTGAAGGAAAGGTTTCCCTATAAGGATGATGTCATATGTCACCCAGGCAAGTGGACCACGATAGAGAAAGGCATCCAGTATTTGAGGGAATTAGCCATTCTAGAGATGATCTATTGTAGGCTTGATGCCGGGAATGCATCCGTAGACCCAGAGGAAGTCAAATGCACATGCCCACTCATTGGCATCAATGACCTGGAGTGAGGCAGCAGCACCAACAGTGGATGAAGTTAGTCATCAGCTCCAGGAGTTTGAAGAAAATCTCACCCCTAAAATCATTTCAGCCATGGAAAACTGTCCCAGGAGGTAAAAGATTTGAAAGATGATCTATCCAGCTCCACTTGCGTACCGACCAGCGACTCAGCTATTAACAGAAGGTGCCATATAGCCCAAGAAGGAAGATATGGGAGGCACACAACGGTGTAGATAACAGTGCACAGTGTACCCTGATGCCATCAAGCTATCAAGAGGTGGAACCCATTTGTATTTCTGGAGTGACAAGAGGATCCCAAGAGTTGAGTGTACCGGAGACTGAAATCAGCCTGACTGGGAAGACGTGGCAAAAGCACCCCATTGTGACTGGTCCAGGGGCTCCATGCATCCTTGGCATAGACTATCTCGGGAGAGGGTACTTCAAAGACCCAAAAGGGTACCAAATGGCCTTTCATATAGCTGCCTTGGAGACAAAGGAAATGAAGCAGCTGTCCACCTTGCCTGGTCTCTCAGAGGATCCTTCTGTTGTGGGGTTCCTGAAGGTCGAAGAACAACAAGTGCCGATTGCCACCACAACAGAGCACTGGTGGCAATATAGTACCAAGCGAGACTCCCTGATTCCCTTCCATAAGCTGATCTGTAGACTGGAGAGCCAAGGAGTGATCAGCAGGACCCGCTCACCCTTTAATAGCCCCATAAGGCCAGTGCGAAAGTCTAACGGAGAGTGGAGGCTAGCAGTATGCTATTGTGGCCTGAATGAATCATAGAATCAAAGACTCATAGAATCATAGAATAGTAAGGGTTGGAAAGGACCTTAAGATCATCTAGTTCCAACCCCCCTCCCATGGGCAGGGACACCTTGCACTAAACCATGTCGCCCAAGGCTCTGTCCAACCCGGCCTTGAACACTGCCAGGGATGGAGCATTCACAACTTCCCTGGGCAACCTGTTACAGTGCCTCACCACCCTCACCGTAAAGAACTTCTTCCTTATATCTGATCTAAACTTCCCCTGTTTAAGTTCAAAGTCGTTACCCCTTGTCCTACCACTACAGTCCCTAAGGAAGAGTCCCTCCCCAGCATCCTTATAGGCCCCCTTCAGATATTGGAAGGCTGCTATGAGGTCTCCATGCAGCCTTCTCTTCTCCAGGCTGAACAGCCCCAACTTTCTCAGCCTGTCTTCATACGGGAGGTGCTCTAGACCTCTTATCATCCTCTTGGCCCTCCTCTGGACTTGCTCCAACAGCTCCATGTCCTTCTTATGTTGAGGACTGTACACAATACTCCAAGTGAGGTCTCACAAGAGCAGAGTAGAGGGGCAGGATCACCTCCTTTGACCTGCTGGTCATGCTTCTTTTGATGCAGCCCAGGATATGGTTGGCTTCCTGGGCTGCAAGCTCACACTGCTGGCTCATGTTAAGCTTCTCATCAACCAACACCCCCAAGTCCTTCTCTGCAGGGCTGCTCTGAATCTCTTGTCTGCCTAACCTGTAGCAGTGCCTGGGACTGCCCCGACCCAGGTGTAGGACCTTGCACTTGGCTTGGTTGAACTTCATGAGGTTGGCATTTTCCCACCTCACAAGCGTGTCAAGGTCCCTCTGGATGGCATCCCTTCCCTCCAGTGTGTCAACCGAACCACACAGCTTGGTGTCGTTGGCAAACTTGCTGAGAGCGCACTCAATCCCACTGTCTATGTCGCCGACAAAGATGTTGAACAAGATCGGTCCCAACACCGATCCCTGAGGGACACCACTCGTTACTGGTCTCCAACTGGATATTGAGCCATTGACCATAACTCTTTGCATGCGGCCATCGAGCCAATTCTTTATCCACTGAGTGGTCCATCTATCAAATTGATGTCTCTCCAATTTAGAGACAAGGATGTTGTGTGGGACAGTGTCGAACGCTTTGCACAAATCCAGGTAGATGACGTCAACTGCTCTGCCCCTGTCCATCAGTTCCATAGTCCCATCATAGAAGGCTACCAAATTGTTCAGGCAGGATTTGCCCTTAGTGAAGCCATGTTGGCTGTCACCAACCACCTCGTTGTTTTTCATGTGCCTTAGCATGCTTTCCAGGAGAAACTGTTCCAAGATTTTGCCAGGCACAGAGGTGAGGCTGACTGGTCTGTAGTTTCCTGGGTCTTCCACCTTCCCCTTCTTGAAAATGGGGGTTATATTTCCCTTTTTCCAGTCATCAGGAACTTCACCTGACTGTCATGATTTTTCAAATATGATGGACAGTGGCTTAGCAACTTCATTCACCAGATCCTTCAGGACCCACGGTGGATTTCATCAGGTCCCATGGACTTGTGCATGTTCAGGTTCTTAAGATGGTCTCGAACCTGATCCTCTCCTACAGTGGGCCTAAGGTCTTCATTCTCAAAGTCCCTGCATTTGCCTTCCAAGTCTTGGGAGGTGTGGTCAGAGCATTTGCTAGTGAAGACTGAGGCAAAGAAGTCATTAACAACGTCATCCTTCTCCCAATCCATGGTAGCCAGTACTCCCAATCGCTTCCTGAGAGGGCCCATGTTGTCCCTAGTCTGTCTTTTCTTTGCTACATAGTTACAGAAGCCTTTCCTGTTATCTTTCACATCCCTTGCCAAACTTAATTCTAACTGGGCCTTAGCTTTCCTTACCTGGTACTTAGCATCCTGGACAACGTCCCTGTATTCTTCCCAGGCTTCCTGTCTTCTCTTCCACCTTCTATAAGGTTCTTTTTTCCCTCTAAGTTTCCTCAGCAGCCCCTTCTCCATCTATGGAGGTCTCCTGGCCCTCCTGCCACACTTCCTTCTAGTCGGGATGCAACACTCCTGAGCTTGGAGCAGGTGATCCTTGAATATCAACCAGCAGTCTTGGGCCCCCCTGCCCTCTAGGGCTTTCTCCCATGGGACCTTACTAAGGAGGTTCCTGAAGAGGCCAAAGTCTGTTCTCTTGAAGTCCAGGGCAGTGAGCTTGCTGCATGCTCTTCTCACTGTCCTGAGGATCTCAAACTTGACCATCTCATGATCGCTACAGCCAAGGCTGCCCTGGAGTGTCACATTTCCAACCAGTCCCTCCCTGTTGGTGAGCATGAGGTCAAACATAGCACCTCTCCTTGTTGGGTCCTCTATTACTTGCAAGAGGAAGTTGTCTTTCACACAATCGAGGAACCTCCTGGATTGCTTGTGCGGGGCCATACTGTCCCTCCAACAGATATCAGGATGGTTGAAGTACATATAGATGGGCCCGTGATCGAGGGGTGGACTTAACAATGGACACTATTGCCCAGGTTATTCCTGAATGTGAAACGTGCTGCAATTAAGCAAGCCAAATGGTTAAAGCCTCTCTGGTATGGAGGACGATGGCTGAAGTACAAGTATGGGGAGGCCTGGCAGATTGACTGTATCACACTCCCACCTACTCGCCAAGGCAAGTGCCATGTGCTTTCCATGGTGGAAGTAATCTCCAGATGGCTGGAAACATATGCTGTGCCCCACGCCACTTCCCGGAACACTATCCTGGGCCTTGAGAAACAAGTCTTGTGGAGACAAGGCACCCCAGAGAGAACTGAGTCAGACAATGGGACTCATTTCCAGAACAACCTTATAGACACTTGGGCCAAAGAGCATGGCATTGAGTGGGTATATCACATTCCCTACCATGCACCAGCCTCTGGGAAAATCCAACGGTACAATGGGCTGTTAAAAACTACACTGAGAGCAATGGGTGGTGGGACTTTCAAACACTGGGATACACATTTACCAAAAGCCACCTGGTGGGTCAACACTAGGGGATCTGCCAACAGGGCTGGCCCAGCCCAATCAGAACTTTTACGTCCTGTAGAGGGGGATAAAGTTCCCGTGGTGCACATAAAGAATTTGTTGGGGAAGACAGTCTGGGTTATTCCTGCTTCAGGAAAAGGCAACCCCACTCGTGGGATTGCTTTTCCTCAGGGACCTGGATATACTTGGTGGGTAATGCGGGAAGATGGGGAAATCCGGCGTGTACCTCAAGGGGATTTAATTTTGGGGGAAAACAGCCAATGAACTCAATTATATGCTGTTGCCTGCTATATAACACTTTTATAGCCCATCAGCTAGCTGCCCATCTCTACCATGCTGGGCTTTGATAAAAAGATATGTGCTGTCATGATCATTAACAGAAAATAAAGTCATAGGAAAAGCCGGCAGCAGTAGTAGAAATGTCCTCAGGTCACCATCGACTGATCCTGACTTCCCTCCAATCATCACCCCAAAAAAGAATGAACTTTGAGGAAACCAGACGAGCTCAGTAGTGACCAGACGAGTTCGGCGGTGTCATCAGCAGGCAACAACCTGACACTACACACCGTCTCTTCTGCCCTGAAACACTGTTACAAGAGGTGGAGCCTGACATCATGGACTGGATGAATTCAGCAGCTTTATTGGGATTGGTCCATGGACTAAGGTATGATATATCTCTCTTTGTGTGTGTGTGTGTGTATATATATATGTGTATGTATATATATGAGACAAAAGCAATGCTATATTTTAAAATATGGGATCTGAGCATGTCGTGAATGGTATGGAATAAGGGGTGGATACTGTCCTGAGTTCAGCTGTAGCAGTCATTTTTCTCCTTCTTAGTAGCTGGTGCAGTGCTGTGTTTTTGACTTTCAGCCTGGTATCAATGCTGATAACACCAATGTTTTTAGTTCTTGCTAAATAATGTTTACTCTGATTAAGGACTTTCTCAGTCTCATGCTCTGCCAGGGTGGAGGGGAACGGGAAGATGGGAGGAATAAGAGACAGGACACCTGACCCACACCAGACAAACAGGTATTCCATACCATGGCACATCATGCCTAGTATATAAACTGGGGGGAGTTACCCAGAAGGCCCAGATCGTTGCTCGGGTCTACTACTACCAGCACTGATAATAATAATGATAAGGGAAATAACAAGTGGAGAGAATATAAAACTGAAAGGGGAAAGGAAAAGAAAATAAACACAAGTGATGCCCAAGACAATTGCTCACCACCTGCCGATCGATACCCAGCCTGACCCAAGCAATGATCTGGGTCTTCCGGGTACCTCCCCCCAGTTTATATACCGGGCATGACATGCTGTGATATGGAATAGCCCTTTGGCTAGTTTGGGTCAGGTGTCCTGTCTCTGCTTCCTCCCGGCTTCCTGTGCCCCTCCTCACTGGCAGAGCATGAGAGACTGAAAAGTCCTTGATCGGGGTAAGCATTACTTAGCAACAACTAAAACATTTGTATATTATCAGCATTGTTCTCAGACTAAAGTCAAAAATGCAGCACTGCACCAGCTACTAAGAAGGAGCAAAATAACTGTTACAGCTGAACCCAGGACACTGTGTCTGAATGTTTACAGCAGCAACACTTAGCAGGCACCTATATCTGTTCAGATTACAATCTGAGGAATAAATGCTATTAAATTCAGATTCAGCATCAAAAAAACCTCAAAGTGTTAAGTAGTTGTTACTCCTCTATGGGACTAGTGTCTGTGCTTCACTTCAGCAGCAAAAGAAAAAAACATATTAGAAAAAAATAAAGCTCTAGCAGAGAACATGATCAGAGTAACTGTGATAAGCAGTTTTATCAGGATCTTCATATAAATTTTATTTTCATTAAATTACTTAGATGTTCTGAGTGTTGCAAACAATCTTTCAAAACCAAAAGAAACTAAAGAACCTAATTTATTTCAATCTCCTGATTGTGTCTGTGGACAACATGAATGGTTTTGTTGTTCCATAGAAAGTTTGTAGCCATTTAAAAGTGTTCCCACATTTCTTTTTTTCAGTTACACTGATGAGTAAGGAAGGCTGCCTCCTTCACCTAACAACTTGAGTAAAACAGAACTATGACACAGTCTGAACAAATCTACCCAGCTCCAGTTAACAGTAAACTGAATGGTGTTCATTATATCGAGAGTGAATTAGCAAGACTACAGCAAAATAATTCCATTAACACGTTTATCCTTGTGATACAGTTAAGCTGCTGGAATGTGCATTTGTGCTATGTTGCCAAAACAAATTACACTCTCGTATAAAAGTCACTATTATTTTTCTGGTACTGCAAAAGTTTTAAATGCTTCAGGGCTTAATGATCATGGTCCTTTTCAGGTAAAGCTGTCTCACTGAAAGTGAGAGAAAACTTGATTGTTGGTCTGAGAAAAAGCCCAGAAAAAGGTAAAATGTGAGGACTTACTTCATTCCAGAACAATCAATAACTTTCTTTGCAAACTGTACTGCCATTTGATCTCTTTTCCAGTGAATTCAACTGGAAAAAGAAATAGCTAAATTTTGACATTTAGAACATTTCTAAATCTTGGCTGCTCAAGTATAGCAGTTTCTTAGGTATAAATAGAAAATTAAATTGTAAGTTCCTAAGAATCAGAAGCTGGAGGCTATTTATCAGGGCAAAATAAACATTTCTCATGCTGAGAACATGAATGAGTCTTCATGTTCATAACACAGACAGCCAGTGAAGGAATGCTGAAAAAAAGCAGAGCTTGCAGAGACATTCATCAGCTGGAAGCTCAATGCCAGGTCTTGCCATAAACCCAATGCTTGTCAGATCTGGTATCAGTGTTATTTCCCAAGAACCTTTAGGTCCCACAGACCTAAGTACTTTAGAGGGATTTTGCGGGTAAGGACTATGTTACAAAAAATGTCTTATCTACAAAGATTAAAACCAACAGGGAAAGAAACTTGCTCAGGGTCATGTAAGAAAGACAACCCATATCTCCTAATTAGAATTGAAGCAAATCCAAAAACGATCAAGGCTTAACTATAACCCTGTTTTCTCTGTCTATCTATAAGAAAACACAGGCAGTGGGGAGAAAATCAAAATATCTGCAAAAGGATAACTGAAATTAGACCTTATTTGATTATTCAAATATCAGAAAGGTATTGTGTATAGTAGCCAGGACACAAAAAGTATTAAAAGATACATTAAAGGAATAGAAAGAACCATTTGATGAATGAAGACCATAATTCCACTGCAGATAGATTTGTGCTGTTGTCCCGGGTTCAGCTGTAACAGTTATTTTGCTCCTTCTTAGTAGCTGGTGCAGTGCTGTGGTTTTGACTTTAGTCTGAGAACAATGCTGATAATATACAAATGTTTTAGTTGTTGCTAAGTAATGCTTACCCCGATCAAGGACTTTTCAGTCTCTCATGCTCTGCCAGTGAGGAGGGGCACAGGAAGCCGGGAGGAAGCAGAGACAGGACACCTGACCCAAACTAGCCAAAGGGCTATTCCATATCACAGCATGTCATGCCCGGTATATAAACTGGGGGGAGGTACCCGGAAGACCCAGATCATTGCTTGGGTCAGGCTGGGTATCGATCGGCAGGTGGTGAGCAATTGTCTTGGGCATCACTTGTGTTTATTGTTTTCTTTTCCTTTCCCCTTTCAGTTTTATATTCTCTCCACTTGTTATTTCCCTTATCATTATTATTATTGGTGGTACTAGTAGTAGTTTTGTATTATACTTTAGTTATTGGACTGTTCTTATCTCAACCCATGGGAGTTACATTCTTCCGATTCTCCTCCCCATCCCTCCGGGAGTGGGGGGGAAGAAGGGGGGGAGTGAGCGAGTGGCTGCATGGTTCCGAGTTACCTGCTGGGCTTAAACCACCACAGCTGCATACTCAGGTGTATTATTTTCATGTTGATACAGGCAAGAAAATGAAGACTTAGGAAAACAGAAAGTTTTAGTCATGCTTACTACCAAATAAAGGTTATAGCTATGTGGTCAAAAATAAAATGTGAAAGAAGTATTTTTAGAATGAAGATACAAAAATCCTCATTATTCTGGGGAAAAAAATGGAAAATAAACATGCCAGCTGTATGTGTATTTTCATAATGAGATGAGGAAGTTACATGGGTCTACATAATATGTAAGCCTTACTGAATAGGAATAGTATCTGCCTAATACTGTAAAATTAGAAATAAATTTCAATTCCACTTCTTACAGGAAACATTTTACAAAATTAATTCTGGCAGTAACATTTAAAAATTAGTCTACCTTTTGCCTTCTGCTATGAACAAAAAATGTTTCTTATATGTTTTCCAGTTTTCCCAGAATGTTGTGGTTTAGACCCAGTTGGTAACTAAGTACCACACAGCCGTTCGCTCACACACACACCCTTCCCCCTCCCCCCCGGGTGGGATGGGGAGGAGAATCAAAAGAATGTAAACCCCACAGGTTGAGATAAGAACAATGTAATAAATAAAGTACAGTATAATACTACTGCTACCACTAATAATAATAATGATAAGGGAAATAACAAGGGGACAGAATATAAAACTAAAAGGGAAAAGGAAAATAAAAATAAACACAAGTGATGCACAATGCAATTGCTCAGCACCCGCTAACCAATACCCAGCCTGGCCATGAGCAGCAACCGGTCCCTTCTGGGTAACTCCCCCAGTTTATATACTGGGCATGACGTGCTGTGGTATGGAATCCCCCTTTGGCTAGTTTGGGTCAGGTGTCCTGTCTCTGCTTCCTCCCTACTTCCCGTGCCCCTCCTCACTGGCAGAGCATGAGAGACTGAAAAGTGCCTGACCTAGTGGTAACCACTATTTAGCAACAACTAAAACATCGGTGTGTTATCAGCATTGTTCTCAGACTAAAGCTGAAACACAGCACCGCACTAGATACTAGGAAGAAAATTAACTCTATCCCAGATGAAACCAGGACACATAAAAAACCCCCACAAAACCCAAAACAAACAAGCAAACTCTTGTTGACAGTATGTTTCCACTTTTCTCATTCAAGTCCCATATACTAGTCCTGAGTCTCCTAGCTGACTGCACACATGCTTCCCTTCAGGAGTGCCTACTTATGACTGGCTTACAAGTACTACTGCAAAACCAGGAACTTCACTCACTCTAGTAGGATCCTAGGCCCAAAAGACTTTCCCTTTTTCTTTAAAAATCTCAGACCTACTCTTTTAGCAGGTTTTAAGATGTTCATAGCATCATAAATCTCTTCTACTGCATGGCAAGCTGAGAGAGTGGCTAGCAGAAGGATCTTGTGACTAATTAAGCAAAAGCAGATCATGAGCATGGCAGCTAGGTTTATGGTCTTGATATCTGCTATTTTAAAGGCAACCTGTGGTTACAACAAAGGGCACTTCAAAAAGCAGGCTGCATTTCTCAAACAGTGCTCATGCTGAAAAAATTATGCATTCTGAGCTCAGTCCCAGAAGATGGAGCAATGGTGTGATCTAACTGTTTAAGGTGAGAAATCCTGAATCTTAATGCACAGCATGCTTAGAAGGAAAAGCAAGTTCAGTAACTGTAATACTGCCATCAGAACTGGCTGTGAGAAGACTTCACCCCACTGTGACCTTAGATCTGACATACAAGTCCCAACCATTACATGCACTTCTTCATGTGCTCCTAAAAGTTCTAGGTACTACAGTGAAGAAAAACAGTCTTTATGAAAGTCATAATTTCCAAAACCATTTTCCTAGCATAAAGATTGGACCAATTAAGTACAAGACAAATCTGGGTTATGCTACATGCAACTTTGATAACTTGGGCAATTTCTCCCTGTTCTACCCTATACATCCCCTGAGCTGGCAAAATCTAAGTAGGTACAAAGAGATTGAAAGCATTTCTTCTTGTGCTGAAGATAGATGACAGCAGACATGCCTTTTGCATCAGCATGTTGGCATTCTAGCTCTGGCTCTCCTGTCCACCTGTGACTGAACCTTGTAAAGAAAATTTGTGGAGACTTCTGCCTATTGCTGGAGAGTTTTGTGCTACTTTATATATGAAACTGTGATTTCATGTGTACAAATGTATTTTCTCATAAAGCTGAAATTCTAAATTTGGGTGGATGCTGAGCTAGGTAGCCAAAGAGCCACTGTGAAGGTGCAAAGTATGAGAGTTACTAAGGAAATCTAATTGCAGAGGGCAAGGGATTCACTCCTGCCTGTTCTTGATTCTGCACCAAGTAGCATTTTTCTTATCTAAAAGGATAGAAAGGATGCACTGTCCCTATTTGATGGAGATAAAAACCTGGACATAATTGTCAGGAGTCTCCAGAAGCTTGGTCAGATGCACATGGATACTGCTGAGACTGATCAATTTGCGACAAGGCTGCTGAGTACACAAATGTCATGCAAGAACCATGACTTTTGGCAGCACTACACACTTCCCTGTTTTCAATAGAGAAACAGCTAGTCATATCCTCTAGCATCTTTAGGTTCATTTTTATCTCTCCTACTCACACATGCACAACCAAATAAATATGAGATTTGACATGAGAAAGAAGACCTTAGGCCCACTGTAGGAGAGGATCAGGTTCGAGATCATCTTAGGAAACTGAATGTGCACAAGTCTACAGGACCTGATGGAATCCATCTGTGGGTCCTGAAGGAGCTGGCGAATGAAGTTCCTAAGCCACTGTCCATCATATTTGAAAAATCATGGCAGTCAGGTGAAGTTCCCAATGACTGGAAAAAGGGAAATATAACCCCCATTTTCAAGAAGGGGAAGGTGGAAGACCTGGGGAACTACAGACCAGTCAGTCTCACCTCTGTGCCTGGCAAAATCTTGGAGCAGATTCTCCTGGAAAGCATGCTAAGGCACATGAAAAACAACGAGGTGGTTGGTGACAGCCAACATGGCTTCACTAAGGGCAAATCCTGCCTGACCAATTTAGTGGCCTTCTATGATGGGACTACGGAACTGATGGACAGGGGCAGAGCAGTTGACGTCATCTACCTGGACTTGTGCAAAGCATTCGACACTGTCCTGCACAACATGCTTGTCTCTAAATTGGAGAGACATCAATTTGATAGATGGACCACTCAGTGGATAAAGAATTGGCTCGATGGCCGCACGCAGAGTTGTGGTCAACAGCTCAATATCCAGTTGGAAAACAGTAACGAGTGGTGTCCCTCAGGGATCGGTGTTGGGACCGATCTTGTTCAACATCTTTGTTGGCAACATGGACAGTGGGATTGATGCGCCCTCAGCAAGTTTGCCAACGACACCAAGCTGTGTGGTTCGGTTGATACGCTGGAGGGAAGGGATGCCATCCAGAGGGACCTTGACACACTTGTGAGGTGGGAAAATGCCAACCTCATGAAGTTCAACCAAGCCAAGTGCAAGGTCCTACACCTGGGTCAGGGCAATCCCAGGCACAGCTACAGGTTGGGTGGAGAAGAGATTCAGAGCAGCCCTGCAGAAAAGGACTTGGGGGCGTTGGGTGATGAGAAGCTTAACATGAGCCAGCAGGTGTGCGCTCGCAGCCCAGGAAGCCAACCGTATCCTGGGCTGCATCAAAAGGAGCATGACCAGCAGGTCAAAGGAGGTGATCCTGCCCCTCTACTCTGCTCTTGTGAGACCTCACTTGGAGTACTGCGTATAGTTCTGGTGTCCTCAACATAAAAAGGACATGGAGCTGTTGGAGCGAGTCCAGAGGAGGGCCACGAGGATGATAAGGGGGCTGGAGCACCTCCTGTGTGAAGACAGGCTGAGAAAGTTGGGGCTGTTCAGCCTGGAGAAGAGAAGGCTGCGTGGACACCTCCACTATCTGAAGGGGACCCCAAGGATGCTGGAGAGGGAATCTTCATCAGGGACTGTATTCATAGGACAAGGGGTAATGGCTTCAAACTTAAACAGGGGAAGTTCAGGTTGGATCTAAGGAAGAAGTTCTTTACTGTGAGGGTGGTGAGGCACTGGAATGGGTTGCCCAAGGAAGTTGTGAATGCTCCATCCCTGGCAGTATTCAAGGCCAGGTTGAACAGAGTCTTGAGTGACATGGTTTAGTGTGTGGCGTCCCTGCCCATGGCAGGGGGTTGGAACTAAATGATCTTAAGGTCCTTTCCAACCCTAATTATTCTATGATTTGTGCAGGGAAGTTGTACTGCAGATGAAAAATACAATCATTTCTGGAAGTCCTCATCATTCCTAACTTCTCAGAAGATTTAGAGGTGAGCTGTTGCACTTTCTTCAACCCTACTCTAGCAAATAACCTGATGTGATACTTCCCACTTTAGCTTGGGATTATTAAATGCTTTCAGTGCAGATTTGTGGAGACAGACCTGTGGTTATTCAAGTTCAAATTAAGATCTTATTTTAGAATTACAAATAAGATGTTCTGCTGTGTGGGATCAGTTTGTATTTTCAACTCTTGAAGAAAGTTGATCAGCTCTAATATCACTTTCCTTCACTATTAACAAGCCATCCATGTGTCAAATCGCAACACAACCATGGGAGAATTCTCCTTGCCTATGTGTACTAAAAAGAGGAAAATAAAGTATTTCTTTCCATTTAGCATCTCTAATCTCATACAGTACAATCAGCCTATTGTTGATAAGGTTTTGAATGGGCATTTTTTTGTTTGTTCTTGAGTTTCTAATTACAGGCAGAACCTGGCTTCCCTGTGGTTTAATGTTCCAAATGACTTCATTGAAATCCAAACACAGCTGCCTTGTTCCAGTGCGCTGCTCAAAAATCCTTCTGGTCCAAACTGCTGGTAGCACAAGATATATTTGGTAAGCACTGAAAAGAGCAGAGGCATGGAGAATAGGGAAGGGGAATGAAGTGCTGTACAAGCTAAAAATATATATTTAACAGAGAAACTGAACCTACGTGGCTGTCGTGGTCTAAGCCCAAATGGTAACTCAGAACCATGCAGCCACTCGCTCATTCCCCCCTTCCCCCATCCTTCTTCCCACCCCAATCCTGGAGGGACAAGGAGGAGAATCGAAAGAATGTAACTCCCACGGGTTGAGACAAGAGCAGTCCAGTAACTAAGGCATAATAAAAAACCACTACTACTAACACAAATAATAATAATGATAAGGGAAATAAGGGGAGAGCATATAAAATTAAAAGGGGAAAGGAAAAGAAAACAATAAACACAAGTGATGCCCAATATAATTACTCACCACCTGTCGACCAATACCCACCCGACCCGAGCAACAATCTGCACCTTCCGGGTAAGGCCTCCTGGTTTATATAGTGGGCATGACATGTTGTGGTATGGAATAACCCTTTGGCTAGTTTGGGTCAGATGTCCTGTCTCTGCTTCCTCCCGAATACCCCTCCACCCTGGCAGAGCATGAGACTGAGAAAGTCCTTGATCAGAGTAAACATTACTTAGCAACAACTAAAACCATTGGTGTTATCAGCGTTGATCCCAGGCTGAAAGTCAAAAACACAGCACTGCACCAGCTACTAAGAAGGAGAAAAATGACTGCTACAGCTGAACCCAGGACAGTATCCACACCATTCACGTCATGCTCAGATCCCATATTTTAAAATATAGCATTGCTTTTGTCACATATATATACATACACATATATACACACACACACAAAGTGAGAGATGTCATTCCTTAGTCCATGGAACAATCCCTATAAAGCTGCTGAATTCATCCAGCCATGATGTCAGGCTCCATCTCTTGTAACAGTCTTTCAGGGCAGGAGGGATGGTGTGCCGTGTAGGGTTGTTGCCTGCTGATGATACCGCCAAACTCATCTGGTCACTGCTGAGCTCGTCTGGTTTCATCAAAATTCATTCTTTGTTGGGGTGATGATCAGAGGAAAGTCAGGGTCAGTTGATGGTGACCTGAAGATATCTAGCTGGTGGGCTATCAAAGTGTTATAGAGCAGGTAACAGCATACAATTGAGTTCATTGGCTGTTTTCCCCCAAAATGAAATCCCCTTGAGGTACACATTGGACTTCCCCATCTTCCCGCATTACCCACCAAGTATATCCAGGTCCCTGAGCAAAAGCAACCCCACGAGTGGGTTTGCCTTTCCCTGAAGCAGGAATAACCCAGACTGTCTTCCCCAACAAATTCTTTATGTGCACCACAGGAACTTTATCCCCCTCTACAGGACGTAAAAGTTCTGATTGGGCTGGGCCAGCCCTGTTGGCAGATCCCCTAGTGTTGACCAACCAGGTGGCTTTTGGTAAATGTGTATCCCAGTGTTTGAAAGTCCCACCACCCATTGCTCTCAGTGTAGTTTTTAACAGCCCATTGTACCGTTCGATTTTCCCAGAGGCTGGTGCATGGTAGGGGATGTGATATACCCACTCGATGCCATGCTCTTTGGCCCAAATATCCATAAGGTTGTTCCAGAAATGAGTCCCATTGTCTGACTCAATTCTCTCTGGGGTGCCGTGTCGCCACAAGACTTGTTTCTCAAGGCCCAGGATAGCGTTTCGGGCAGCGGCGTGGAACACGGAATATGTTTCCAGCCATCTGGTGATTGCTTCCACCATGGTAACCACATGGCGCTTGCCTTGGTGAGTAGGTGGGAGTGTGATATAGTCAATCTGCCAGGCCTCCCCATACTTGTACTTCAGCCATTGTCCTCCATACCAGAGAGGCTTTAACCATTTGGCTTGCTTAATTGCAGCACATGTTTCACATTCATGAATAACCTGGGCAATAGTGTCCATTGTTAAGTCCACCCCTCCATCACGAGCCCATCTAGATTTTGCATCTCTGCCTTGACGGCTTGAGGTGTCATGGGCCCACCGGGCTAAAAATAATTCACCCTTATGTTGCCAATATAAATCCACCTGAGACACTTTGATCTTAGCAGCTTTATTCACCAGTTGGTTGTTCTGGTGTTCCCCAGTGATCCGACTCTTGGGTACATAAGCATCTACGTGGCATACTTTCACCACCAGGTTCTGCACCCGGGCAGCAATATCTTGCCACAGTGCAGCAGCCCAGATGGGTTTACTTCTGCATTGCCAGTTGCTCTGCTTCCATTGCTGCAACCACCCCCACAGGGCATTTGCCACCATCCATGAGTCAGTATAGAGAGAAAGTACTGGCCATTTTTCTTTCATTCAGCAATGTCCAAGGCCAGCTGGATGGCTTTCACCTCTGCAAACTGACTCCATTCACCCTCTCCTTCAGCAGTTTCTGCAACTGGTCACAGGGGATTCCACACAGCTGCCTTCCATCTCTGATGCTTTCCCACAATAGGGCAGGACCCATCAGTAAACAAGGCATATGGCTTTTCACTCTCTGACAGTTCATTATATGGTGGGGCCTCTTCAGCACGCATCACCTCCTCTTCTGGTGACATCCCAAAATCTTTGCCCTCTGGCCAGTCCATGATGGCATCTAGAATTCCTGGACCACTGGGATTTCCTATTCGAGCTCGTTGTGTAATTAGTGCAGCCCACTTCCTCCATGTAGCATCAGTTGCATGAAGTGTAGAGGAGACCCTGCTTTTGAACATCCAACCCAGCACAGGCAACCGGGGTGCCAGGAGGAGCTGTGCTTCAGTGCCAATCACTTCTGAAGAAGCTCAAACCCCTTCAGAGGCTGCGAGCATCTCTTTTTCAGAGGGAGTATAGCCGGCCTCGGATCCTTTATATCCCCGACTCCAAAAGCCAAGGGGTTGAAATCAAGTCTCCCCTGGAGCTTTCTGCCAGAGGCTCCAGGTAGGACCATGCTCCCCGGCTGCAGTATAGAGCACATTTTTCACATCTGGCCCGGCCCGGACTAGTCCAAGGGCCACTGTATGAACTATTTCTCGTGTAATTTGTTCAAAGGCATGTTGTTGCTCAGGGCCCCATTTGAAATCAGTCTTCTTCCAGGTCACGTGGTAGAGAGGGCTTACAATCAGACTGTAATTTGGGATGTGCATTCTCCAGAACCCCACAACACCTAAGAAAGCTTGTGTTTCTTTCTTGTTAGTTGGTGGAGACATTGCTGTTATCTTGTTGATGACGTCTGTGGGGATCCGGCGACGTCCATCTTGCCATTTTATTCCCAAAAACTGAATCTCCTGGGCAGGTCTCTTGACCTTACTCCGTTTTATGGCAAAACCGGCCTTCAGCAGGATTTGGATTATCTTCCTCCCTTTCTCAAAAACTTCTTCCGCTGTATCACCCCACACGATGATGTCATCAATGTATTGCAGGTGTTCTGGAGCTTGCCCCTGTTCCAGTGCAGTCTGGATCAATCCATGGCAGATGGTAGGGCTGTGTTTCCACCCCTGGGGCAGTCGGTTCCAAGTGTACTGGACACCCCTCCAAATGAAAGCAAACTGTGGCCTGCACTCTGCTGCCAAAGGGATTGAGAAAAATGCATTGGCAATATCAACTACGGCATACCACTTGGCTGCCTTTGACTCCAGTTCATATTGAAGTTGTCCACTACATGTCTGAAAAAGAGATACTGGCAGCCTCTGAAGGGGTTTGAGCTTCTTCAGAAGTGATTGGCACTGAAGCGCAGCTCCTCCTGGCACCCCGGTTGCCTGTGCTGGGTTGGATGTTCAAAGGCAGGGTCTCCTCTACACATGTCCAGTACAGCAGCACTCAATGGTGGTATGACTTCATTCAGGCCACGATAATCTACTGTTAGTCTCCACTCTCCACTAGACGTTTGCACTGGCCATATGGGGCTATTAAAGGGTGATCAGGTCCTGCTGATCACTCCTTGGCTCTCCAGTCTACAGATCAGCTCATGGATGGGAATCAGGGAGTCTCGGTTGGCATGATATTGCTGCCGATGCACTGTTGTGGTCGTGATTGGCACTCGTTGCTCTTCGACCTTCAGGAACCCCACAACAGAAGGATCCTCTGAGAGACCAGGCAGGCTGGACAGCTGCTTAATTTCCTCTGTCTCCAAGGCAGCTATAACAAAAGCCCATAGGTACCCTCTTGGGTCTTTCAAGAACCCTCTCCTGAGATAGTCTATGCCAAGGATGCATGGAGCCCCTGGACCAGTCACAATGGGGTGCTTTTGCCACTTCCTCCCAGTCAGGCTGATTTCAGCCTCCAGTACAGTCAACTCTTGGGATCCTCCTGTCACTCCAGAAATATAAACGGGTTCCACCCCTTGATACCTTGATGGCATCAGGGTACACTGTGTACTGGTATCTACTAGAACTTTAAATTCCTTGGGGACTGATGTGCCAGGCCATCTGATCCACACAGTCCAGTAAACCTGATTATCCCTCTCCTCCACCTGGATGGAGGCTGGGCCCCTCTAATAGTGATCACAAGATTGTCCACTTATGTCTTGTAGAAAGGGATTAGTATTCCTTATCACAGGAGCTGGAGTAAAATCAGCTCTTCCACTCCATCTGGGAAACTGTTCACCAGAGACTGGAGCAGCAACTTTCATGGGAGGATCATCCTTGACCATTGTTCTCCTCTTTAATTCACGCACCCGTTCCTCCAGAACTGAGGTAGGTTTTCCATCCCACTTTCTCATGTCTTCTTCGCGGTCCGGCAAATAAAACCATATGGTGGCCCGTGGCATGTACCTCCTATACCTTCTCTCTCAGGTAATAGGGCACCTTCTGTTAATAGCTGAGACACGGGTTGGTACACGTGGGGAGCTGGAGAGATCGTACAGATCGTCTCTCAATTGCTTGAACTACTGGGACAACTTTTCCACAGCTGAAATGATGGAAGAGGTGAGATTGTCTTCGAACTCTCGGAGTTGATGCCAAAAAATGGGCATATGATGATGGTGCACTCTGTGTAAGTTTCCACCACATGGGTCGTGTACATTCGCCTTCATCTGGATCTATGGATGTGTTCCTGGCATCCGGCCTACGATAGATCATCTCTAGAATGGCTGATTCCCTCAGGGACTGGATGCCTCTCTCTATCGTGGTCCAGTTGGCTGAGCGGCTCATAACATCGTCCTTGTAGGGAAACCTTTCCTTCATAGCTGCCAGGAGCCGCCTCCAAATACTGAGGGCTCGCTTCTCTCTTGCAATTGCTTTGTCAATTCCTCCTTCCCTAGCAAGTGATCCCAGCTGCTTGGCTTCCATACCTTCTAGTTCATGATCGTCGGCCCCATTGTCCCAGCATCAGAGCAACCAGGTGACAATGTGCTCCCCTGGAAGACGGTGAAATCTTTTCACATATTCCACAGCTCAGTCAAGGTCTGGGGTCGAGAAGTCACCTCTTCTTCTTCTTCCTCTTCCTCTGATCCACGTAGTAGTAATTCTTGTTCAGATGCTGTCCACTGTAGTGATTGCATTGGGACTTCATCTTTTTTCACTACACTGGTTGCTTTTTGTGCCTCTCATTTGCTTTTGCTTACAGGGGCAATCAATATTGTCACATACCAGCCATTTGGTTTAACTTCAGTGTCTATCACTGTGGTTGGAGTGGCTGCAGTGTCTGTTGCTGGGGTTGGTGCAGCTGTTGTGCTTGAGGGTTGAGTAACACCAACAGCTGCATTGTCTGTTGCTGTTGGGGTTTGAGTAGCTGCTGTGCTTGTCACTGGGGTTGGTGTAGGTGCTGTACTTGGAGTTGGAGTAGCTGCGTTGTCTGTTGCTTTGCCATCAGATCCAGAGACACTTTTTTCCCTTTGAAGGTGCTGGATAGTGTTGAGCAGGGCTCTGTAGGCGTAGGCCAAGCCCCAGCACGTTGCCATGATTTGTCCCTCTCTGGTATAACCAGAGCGACAGCACACCTCGTTTAAGTGTTTTACTAGTTTTTCTGGATGTTGCACTTGTTCAGGGGTGAAGTTCCAAAGCACTGGAGGGGCCCACTGGCCTAGATACTTGCCCATACTGTCCCCCACACCCTGCTACTCATGACTGTCCAGCCTCAGGGAAAATCTCTTGGTGGTCCTCTTATATCATCATCTAACCCTAGCGAAGACCCAAGCCCAACCCTGCTTAACTTTCAAGATCAGATGAAATAGGGTGTTCTCATGGTAGTACAGCCGTGGGTAAAACACACGCCATATGTGTGGCAAGATGCTGATCTCCTGCAAAAACAGCAGGCAGGTTTCGACGGTATCATGAGGAGAGACGACAATGGACCCTACACGATTCAATGTGAATCAAGCAGAAGCCACTTTATTGTTCCCACGATCCCTTTATATACAGAGTTTTCTATCTCTACATGTAGTCACATGCCTTTTGATTGGTAAAAGCCCTCTTGCACGAGGCAATCACGCGGCTCGGTAAGTGTCCTTATTGGATCACCTAATTCCTGGTGTTCTTCCCATGTATCTGGCTGCAGATATTTTCTTCCTCTTATCTTCTTCTTGGTATGCGGCTACGTGTTTAGAAGAAGCTCTCTGATGGCTGGTTCACATCCTCTTATCTTCTTCTTGGTATGCAGCTGCATGCTTAGAAGAGGCCCTCATATGGCTGGCTCATCACATGTCCACTGTCCTCCAAATATGACCCCACAGTATCAAAAGGCCATCCAAAATCTTTAGAATTCTCAAATGCTTCTGTAAATAGGCTGGTGGGGGAGCGGGAGTTGTAGAGGAATTTCTCCTTCATAGGTAGACCCCCCAAGGTGGAAAAAAAGATGTGTAATTGCTTAAAATTCTCATTATATGCCTCCCAAAGTACAGAGGTGATGACCACGCTGGGAACGCAAGCCTGACCAGTTTCATGATCAATGAGTCTATTGTATTATAAGTCATTACCATGAAGTACAGTGAAACAATAACCTTAGCCCAGGCTGCCCAGCCGATAAACACTAAAACAGCAAATACTGGCTGCAAATAAGGTATGACAGAACTACTACTACTACCAATGATAATAATGATAAGGGAAATAACAAGGGGAGAGAATACAATTGCTCACCACCCGCTGACCGATACCCAGCCTGACCCAAGCAACGATCTGCACCTTCCGGGTAACTTCCCCCAGTTTATATGGGCATGATGTGCTGTGGCATGGAATACCCCTTTGGCTAGTTTGGGTCAGGTGCCCTGTCTCTGCTTCCTCCTGGCTTCCTGTGCCCCTCCTCACTGGCAGAGCATGAGATTGAAAAGTCCTTGATTGAAGTAAACATTACTCAGCAACAACTAAAAACATTGGTGTGTTATCTGTGTTCTCAGACTAAATTTGAAAACACAGCACTGCACCAGCTACTATGAAGGAGTAAAATGACTGCTACAGCTGAACCCAGGACATTAGCCCAGCCAAAACCAGGACATCCACTAAGGTTAAAGTGTTGTGAATTAGGTTTAGTTAGCTGAATTCCTTTAACCAACTTCTTTTGACTAAGTGGTTGTGCTTAGCATGAGTCGTCTCTTAGCATGGGAAGCTGAAGTCCACAGAGCCTTAGGCCACAAGCAGCTAACTCCCACCTAGATAAAGCTGAACTTAATTTACAATGTGCACTTAGTTATGTAAACAAAGGCCTTGAGACCAGTGCAAATTGGAAGAGTTGCATCAGTTAGCAAGGAGCAACATCCTGAGAGATAACAAGAAACTTACAGTCTGTACTTTTGGGGTTTTATGGTTTTTTCTTTTACCTTTTTTTTTCCCACCTTGAAAATAGGAAATAAACTCAGCATAGGAAAAGGGATGCCCTTAGCTGAGCTATTACAAAATTGGGAAAAGATCTATGGTACAGCCAAATTACTGTGAGAAACTATGGACTAGGATATTGTTTATTAAGATTTATGTTAAGCTCAATGTAAAGGTTAGGCAACAAAGATGTGAAATCGCTTATGCAAACAGAAACCCGGACACTGCTTGAGTAAGATAAGATAACCACAATCGCGAGATAACCGCCAGACTTCCAGGAACCGACAGAAACAAAACAAACAACCCCAGATAAGGACATGTGAATGAGGGGTCAACTATGGGATAAAGGAGAAAGACTTCTTATTTCGGCCTCAACGACCACCAGGAGGTAGAAAACGACCCCCTAACAACAACTGAAGCATGCGCAGAGTACCTCCACTACTTCATGAACACGGAAGTAAAGATGTATAAAAAGGGACTGTTTGAACTGCTCAGCACGGCAGTGGCGGAGCGCAGACTCCCCTGTCGTCCAGCGCTGTTTTTGCTCATATTCTACTTGCTATAATTAATAAAATTTTAATTGGATTATGATCCGTTGTGGTCACAATTTATGACAATTTCTGGTGCCGTGACTCGGATAAGGAACGGTGGGCTTTGGTCCTCCGGGGAGGCGCCCCGCGACATTTCGCGGCCCCGCGACCAACAGCTCACTCCAACCTTACCGACGAACCTAAATTCTAGGATATTGAGCAAAAAAGGACCGGTAAAATCCCATAAAATTCTGTGCACGGGAGTCCGGACGAAGACGCAGGACGCGTAAGTATACTGCGAAGTTGTTCGCGGGTTCGCCGTTCGGGCGGGATTGGGTATCCTGGATTATAATGAACGAGAGGTTCGATATACTGAACCAAGCGAGTGTGGACCCTTTAGTACTGCGTTTCCCACCTCCCGCGAGGGACTGGGCCAGGAATAAGGGGAGCGAGTGAGTGTGTGTTTGTGGATAATCCAGAAGATGGGGGCGAAGGGCAGCAAGCCTTCGACTCCCATGGGGAGGGTACACACTGTACCTAAAAATACCCCTCTGGCATATATCTTAGACAATTGGAGATATTCCCCTGGAACCCTAGGGAAAGATAAGCAAAAAATGATAGAATATTGTACTAAGATATGGGGAGGGAAGAAGATTTCTAAAAATGTCTTTTGGCCAGTCTATGGGTCAGAAGAAGATTGGGTAAGACAGCAATTAAACCTCTGGGTTAATAATAAAAAACCCCTTAACCCGGAGGAGAGTCAATATGCGGAAGTGTGGCTAGAAAGACCGAGAGCTAGACTTTATCCGCTGAATGAAATAAAAACTAAACAAAAGAAAAAGAAGGAAGAGTTAGACGAAACCCTTCTAACCCCCCCTCCTTACATTCCTCCTCCTGCTCCCGCAGAAGTCCCCAGAGCGCCCACTCCCCCACCAGAGTCGGAACAAGGGTCTCCCCCTCTTCCTAGACGCGTAACTAGAAGTCAAAAAGGGGCAGCTCAGATGTACCCCCTAAGGGAAATACCCATGGGGGGACCTCAACCTGTGATCGGATATATTTCCGTACCCCTAAACTCGGCTGACCTACGAGATTTTAAAAGAACCGAAATGGGAAACTTAATTGAGGACCCACTGGGAGTGGCAGAAAGATTAAATCAATTTTTGGGACCAAACCTTTATACTTGGGATGAGATGCAATCTATCCTTGGTCAATTATTTACTACCGAGGAAAGAGATATGATTAGACGAGCAGGAATGAGACTGTGGGATGCTCAACATGCCCAGGGACCCCAAGCAGAGAGTCAGGGGCTCTATATCTTGGGGGACCGGAGTCATCATGAGCCCTTGATAAAATTAAAAATAGGTCCCCATAAACAAGAGTTCACCTTTTTAGTAGACACTGGGGCTGAGAAATCAACTATTAAGCAAATACCTGAGGGATGTAAAGTTTCCCCTGAAAAGGTACAAGTAATTGGGGCAAAAGGAGAACCCTTTAAAGTAAGCAAAATCAAAAATGTGGTATTCGAAACTGAAAATAAATTTGGAATGGGTGAACTCTTGCTCGTCCCTGAAGCAGAATTTAATCTGTTAGGACGAGATTTAATTGTTGAATTGCAATTAGAAATTAAAGTGAAAAATCAGGAGCTAACAGTGTCTGCTTATCCTTTAACCGTGGATGATCAAAAACAAATTAACCCCGATGTCTGGTACTCTCCGGACACAATTAGTAGACTGAAAATCCCACCGATTAAAATCCAACTTTCCGAACCCCACATACCTGTGAGGGTAAGGCAATATCCCATATCCCTAGAAGGACGGAGGGGATTAAAACCAGAAATTGATCGATTGTTAGCACAAGACACTTTGTGTCAAAAATTGTTAAAGATCTAGCTGAAAGCTTGGGGATTAAGTGGGAATACCATACACCATGGCATCCACAAAGTTCGGGAAAAGTTGAAAGGATAAATGGAGAAATCAAAACTATTTTGACTAAATTAATGATAGAAACCAAATTATCATGGATTAAGTGCCTACCCATGGCACTATTAATTCTCAGAACCAGACCCCGAGCAGATGTAGGAATATCAGCATTTGAAATGGTGTATGGAATGTCTTATAGAATTGAAAGTCCACAAACAAATGTTTTAATTCGAGACCGTGTGATTAATGAATATGTTTCACAATTAGCAGAACATCGTAACAAGCTTTGGGAACATGGACTGATTGTACAACGACCCCCGTTGGACTTAAAAATTCATAATGTTAAACCTGGGGATTGGATATTGATTAAAGTGTGGAAGGAAGAAACCCTAAAACCCAATTGGGAGGAACCTTATCTTGTTTTGCTTACAACAGAAACAGCTGTCCGAACTGCTGAGCGTGGATGGACTCATGCCAGTCGCATTAAAGGCCCAGTGACGAGACCCCACTGGAAAGTAATCAGTACTCCAGGTGACACCAAGATAACCCTGAAAAGATAACGTAATGATAAAGACTTTATTTGATTATTTTGCCGCATTACCTTTCGGTATAAAGTGTGTATTGCTGTTTATATTTGCTATAATTATTTCTCTTTTTTCTATTATATATGGAAGCGTACAAAGTGTGTTGAAGGAAATTGCTAAACTTATGCAACCTCACAATATTAAATATAGAAGATATGTTGATGTAAATAATATATGCACTCTAGATATACGAATTAGGTGTAATGATTTGAACTGCAATTGTTATCCATTTGCTTGTTTTAGGTGTAAGGTATGCCAGGATAAATGGTAGACACATTGTGAATGTGGATACCCTCCAATAGGAGTTTGCACACAGTGTTGGAAAATCCAAAGAACTCTCACTGAGTGGAAATTAAAACAATTAGAGTCTAAACAAGAAATTATTCGGGAATCCCATGAGTGGTGGGAAATTTTTGCCAAAGGAATAAACCCTCAATATTATTGCTACCACTCCAACGAACCAGTCCCCTTTGTAGCTGAAATTTTGGTTATAAAATGCAGAAGGGAAGTACTGACCGTGTCTTACTTTGCCCCATTAGTTAAAGCTGCAAAGTGGGAAGCCTATATAAACAGGCAGAAAGCCCGAAACAACTGTTCTCCTGAAGAATTCCCTTGCTGCCGAGAAGATGGTACACCCCGTGGCTCGAAGCAACCGAGTCGACGGGCGAGGCAGAGGAGGAACAAACTGTGGAGAAAAGAACCAGAACGATGGGACACAAAAGCAGCAATGGCCGAACTTCCCCAGGACTGGTAAAAATATACTTAAATTGGCAAAATTAACAGACACCCTTTTTTTCTGGTATACCGTTAGTTTTGTTATTGATAATAACCCAAGCAAATGGAAACCCTCATAAACCTATGAACTAGACAATAACAAACATAAAATACACTTTATTAAAGAACGGTTTGACATAGCTAAACTGCTTATTTTAACTACGAGGTCTGGGGCAAAATATAAGAGTGTATCTATTAATGAAGATGAAGATTGCTGTGAATACATTATGCCACATGAGAACTATGCCTTTTGTAATTGTGAGGTATTACCTTGTGAGTGTTATGATAAATATTGGGATTGTGGAAAAAGGTTTGTTCGCAGTGCCGAAAATGAAAGTAACGTCTAATAAACAATAATAGGATAAAAAGAAAAAGGGGGGATTGTGAGAAACTATGGACTAGGATATTGTTTATTAAGATTTATGTTAAGCTCAATGTAAAGGTTAGGCAACAAAGATGTGAAATCGCTTATGCAAACAGAAACCCGGACACTGCTTGAGTAAGATAAGATAACCACAATCGCGAGATAACCGCCAGACTTCCAGGAACCGACAGAAACAGGACAAACAACCCCAGATAAGGACATGTGAATGAGGGGTCAACTATGGGATAAAGGAGAAAGACTTCTTATTTCGGCCTCAACGACCACCAGGAGGTAGAAAACGACCCCCTAACAACAACTGAAGCATGCGCAGAGTACCTCCACTACTTCATGAACACGGAAGTAAAGATGTATAAAAAGGGACTGTTTGAACTGCTCAGCACGGCAGTGGCGGAGCGCAGACTCCCCTGTCGTCCAGCGCTGTTTTTGCTCATATTCTACTTGCTATAATTAATAAAATTTTAATTGGATTATGATCCGTTGTGGTCACAATTTATGACATTACCCAAAAGGCGTGCAGTTGCCTTGTGCCAGGAAGAATGGCCATATATTACTAGAAGAGCTGGCAGGGCCCCTCGGGAAATCTGGCCATCGGAAGAAACTTTCAATTAAGACTCACTTACTTGTGACGCTACTTAAAGGATGAAAATCCAATGCAAATGGTTTATTGGTATGTGTGGGATAGTCAGAAACGAGTACGAAAACCTTGAGGAAGAGCTTTAGCTGCAGCAGTTGTGAGTAATTTAACTGTAGCACCTGCAGAGACGGTCTCTGCACCACCCTATACTCCTCCATCTGTACCGCTTATTGATTCTCCCCCCAATTGCTGTCTCCACTGCTTTTGCTGGGCTCTACCCTGCAGCTTCTAATCCTCTTACAATGCCAGGCAGCGGTGTGGGGATGTGTCTATGTGTGTCTGTAAAATGTTCCTCCCCCATCTCTGGTACTACATGTATATAACCAAACACCCCTGGAACCCTGGGGAGTTGGTTATGTGGGGAAATGAAATGCCCACAGTAAGGGGAGATGAGGGTCGATGTGTGTCCTGGGTTCAGCTATAGCAGTTAATTTTCTCCTTCTTAGTAGCTGGTGCAGTGCTGTGTTTTTAACTTTCAGCCTGGGAACAACGCTGATAACACCGATGTTTTTAGTTGTTGCTAAGTAATGTTTATTCCAACCAAGGACTTTCTCAGTCTCATGCTCTGCCAGGGAGGAGAGGAAGCCAGGAGGAAGCAGAGACAGGACACCTGACCCAAACTAGCCGAAGGGGTATTCCATACCACGGCACCTCATGCCCAGTATATAAACTGGGGGGAGTTACCCGGAATGTCAGATGGCTGCTCGGGTCGGGCTGGGTATCAGTTGGCAGGTGGTGAGCAATTGTATTCTCTCCCCTTGTTATTTCACTAATCATTATTATCACTGGTGGTAGCAGTAGTGGTTTTGTATTATACCTTAGTTACTGGACTGCTCTTATCTCAACCCGTGGGAGTTACATTCTTCCGATTCTCCTCCCTATCCCTCCGGGAGCGGGGGGAGGAAGAAGTGGGGGAGTGAGCAAGCGGCTGCGTGGTTCCGAGTTACCGGCTGGGCTCAAACCACGACATCAGGTCCCACAAAACAAGTAATTCGCCTTAATTATTTTCAGTGAGCTGTTGAATATATATCCACCCTCCACCCCTTTGCTCACAGTCAAGGGGCAGGGGAATTAATTTTCCGCACCGTGGGTGAGAGGGTATGGTGTAGATTCTGATAAATCTTTAAGTGGTGGGGCACTAGGGTCTTCCACATTTTGTGGGGGTCTTTCATTTTCTTTGGGGCCCACAGAGTTTATTTTGGGCCACTCTAATACCAGTTTTTCCAATTTATCAGTGGGTAATCCATCCATTAAATCTTTAGGAATACCCTTTTGCCACCCCAATGTCCACAACTTTTGTCTTTTACTAGGAATATTCCTACCTCCTGGGGAAGTAGGGGGTGTCGGGCATTTCCCATTAGTCAGGCGAGGAGGGGTTTTTATCTCTGTTCGCCTCAGTCCCTTAGTATCAATTTTACTAGAAATATTGATGGGACCATACTTTCTCCCATAATTAATCAACTCCTGGGCAACTTCCCCCCACATCCATACTTTTTTTTCTGTCTTTCAATCAGGTGACAGCAGTCCTTCCAGGGCAGCAATGGCCCTTTCACTTTGGGATGTTGCTTGTCTCTTTCCCTGCAATTGGATCCCCATGGCTTTCAGAGTCGGGAAGACCCCAAATGAGGGGGGTCATACGTTCAGGATTAACTGGTATTATCATCGGGGACTCCTGTTTAACTTCCCGATCATATATCATTTGCAGACATGCTGCTTTCTGTACATTTTCTATCAACTGGTCGACTGTCCCTGTGATTGCGAGGGGATCTCCCCTTTCCAAAAGGTTAAATCTTCCAGCCCAATAAGTTGCTCTTTGAGTTAAGGACCAGTGTGCGCAGTGGTCAAAAATACTCCTGGCCCCCAATATCCCTCAGCTTCCTTCTCACTTAGTAAAATTTGATCTCCCCCCAGACAGCGATACTTTCCAAACATATTCGGTTTCTGATTCTTTTGGCGTATGACCGAAATCCTTTTTAAGTTTAGCTAATTCCGTAGCAGTAACGGAACCTCCTTTGTGGTAACGATTTACCCTTTCCGGGCCAGAGTTTCTGGCCGGGAGTTTTGCATCCTTTTGCAGGGTGCTTACTCGGTTTGTTACACTTTGTAAATTATGCCAAGTTTTCTTGGCCCATTCTACCCCTGGCAGAGAGAGGCGAGTTTTACGTTTCTCTAAAAGACGATACAACACATCTCTGCCCTGAGGGGCAGCTTCACTGCTATTCATTTATGAATGGGACAGTCATCTCAGGAAAGCAGCACGTTTTGTTCCAACAAAACCCATCCCTTGAGTCCCTGAGAGGTACACACCTAATACAAAGCAAGTTAAATACAGCAATAGGTTGGGGCAGTCCTCTCAGGGAGGCAGCATGTTTGTTTCGACAAAATCTACCCCTTAGGTCCCTGAGAAGTACACATGTAATATCTTAAACTTTACGTGTCATTACGGTACTTTTCACTGCAAGGGATCCTGTCTGTGACGCCAATTTAATGTCAGGGTCTGACTGGAGAAAACCCCAGTGCCGGACCCTGTTTCAGTTCGTGATCCCAAGAGTGAAATTCAGAAGCAAACAAGGTCAAGTACCATAATCAATTAGTAAGTTTATTACAAAAAGACAGTTATGATAAAAAAGGGAAATTATTGTAATACAGAGGATAGCGATAGGACAGATTGGAAGAAAGGATGGAAATGAAGCAAGGATTGGGGATGCAGAGAGAGAGAGAGAGACAGTCACCACCATGGATCCAGCGGTGTCCTGGGGATCCATCATCATCGTTGGTGGTGGGAGTCCTTCAGGGTTTGTAGTCGGTATCGGAGCAGAGTGTCCCCCAAGAGTCTGTAGTAGTAGTGGGAGGTGGGTGTCCTCGTGGAGGTGTCCTTCTGGAGTCATCCTCATGGCAGTGGCTCCTTCTCATGATTACCTTTTCCCCCTTTTATAATGAGTTGGGGGGAGTACCTCTGTTCTTCATGTCATGTATTACATGTTCCTGGTGGACCAGTTTCCCTGGTCTTGCAGCCTTCAACTGCACCTGTCTGCAGCAATTCTTGGGATAATGGGCAGCAATTCCTCACACGAATCCACGATGTAATGGATGGAAAAGTCTTAGCTCTTTCCCACTCATCCCTCAGGCAATGGACGGCAGAGTACCCAGTTCAGCTCCTCACACCCTTCTCCCAGGCAATGGATATTGGTGTTTTATCTCAACTACTCCCACCCATCTCTGAGACAGAAGATAGGTGGAATTCCATCTCAGCTTCTCATACCAATCTTTGAGACAATGGACAGTGGAGTCTGATTTCAGATCAGTCTCTCACAGCCCTGCTGAGAAGGACTTGGGGGTGTTGGTTGATGAGAAACTGAACATGAGCCGGCAGCGTGCGCTCGCAGCCCAGAAAGCCAACCGTATCCTGGGCTGCATCAAAAGAAGCGTGACCAGCAGGTCAAAGGAGGTGATCCTGCCCCTCTACTCTGCTCTTGTGAGACCTCACTTGGAGTATTGTGTACAGTTCTGGTGTCCTCAACATAAAAAGGACATGGAGCTGTTGGAACAAGTCCAGAGGAGGGCCATGAGGATGATAAGAGGGCTGGAGCACCTCCCGTATGAAGACAGGCTGAGAAAGTTGGGGCTGTTCAGCCTGGAGAAGAGAAGGCTGTGTGGAGACCTCATAGCAGCCTTCCAGTACCTGAAGGGGACCTACAAGGATGCTGGGGAGGGACTCTTCATTAGGAACTGTGGTGATTGATAGGACAAGGGGTAATGGCTTCAAACTTAAACAGGGGAAGTTTAGATTAGATATAAGGAAGAAGTTCTTTACTGTGAGGGTGGTGAGGCACTGGAATGGGTTGCCCAAGGAAGTCGTGAATGCTCCATCCCTGGCAGTGTTCAAGGCCAGGCTGGACAGAGCCTTGGGCAACATGGTTTAGTGCGATGTGTCCCTGCCCATGGCAGGGGGGTTGGAACTAGATGATCTTAAGGTCCTTTCCAACCCTAACTATTCTATGATTCTAAGGATGCATGGAGCCCCTGGACCAGTCACAATGGGGTGCTTTTGCCACTCCTTCCCAGTTAGGCTGATTTCAGCCTCCAGTACAATCAGCTCTTGGGATGCTCCTGTCACTCCAGAAATACAAATAGGTTCTACCCCTTGATACCTTGATGGCATCAGGGTACACTATGTACTGGTATCTACTAGAACCTTATACTCCTGTGAGACTGATGTGCCAGGCCATCTGATCCACACAGTCCAGTAAACCCGATTATCCCTCTCCTCCACCTGGATGGAGGCAGGGCCCCTCTAATATCGATCTTATGATTCTCCACTTAAGTCTTGTAGAAAGAGATTAGAATTCCTTATCACAGGAGCTGGAGTAAAATCAGCTCTTCCACCCCATCTGGCAAGCTGCTCACCAAAGACTGGAGCAGCAACTTTCATGGGAGGATCATCCTTGACCATGATTTTCCTCTTCAGTTCACGCACCTGTTCCTCCAGAACTGAGGTAGGTTTTCCGTCCCACTTTCTCGTGTCTTCTCCATGATCCCGCAGGGAAAGCTATAGGGTGCCCCGTGGTGTGTACCTCCTATATTTTTCCTCTTGGGTAATAGGGTGCCTCCTGTTAATAGCCGAGATGTTGCTCTGTACACATGGGGAGCTGGATAGAATCACAGAATAGTTAGTGCTAGGGTGCATAATTGTTAAAAGTTCCTATTGCTTTGGGAATCATGTATGGAGGTGATGGCCATGCTGAGTAAGCATACTAGAACAGTTTCTTGTCAATGATTCTATTCTATTACAAGTCATTACCATAAAGTACAACGAAACGAGAACCTTAGCCCAGGCACCAAAGCTGATAAACACTAAAACAGCAAATACTGGCTGCAAGTAAGTTGTGACACAATGAAACTCCAGACCAAGCACAACAACTCCGAGAGCAAATAAATCAACATTGTGATAGGCAGGAGAATCAAAAGAATGTAAAACTTGCAGACTGAGATAAGAACAGTTTAACAAAGTAAAATGTAGTGATAATAGAAAGAATACCAACAATAACAATAATGATAATAATAGGAAAAAAAAACCAAAACCCAAAAAACAGCAAGCTCAGAAAACCTAAGTGATGCACAATACAATTGCTCACCACCCACTGACCTATACCCAGCCCAACTAGAGCAGCCATCTGGCCCTTCCAGGAGACTCCCCCCAGTTTATATACTGGGCATGACATGCTGTGGTATGGAATACCCCTTTGGCTAGTTTGGGTCAGGTGTCCTGTCTCTGCTTCCTCCCAGCTTCTTGTGCCCCTCCTCACTGGCAGAGCATGAGACTTAAAAGTTCTTGATCAGGGTAAGCATTACGTAGCAACAACTAAAACATTGGTGTGTTATCAGCATTGTTCTCAGACTAAAGCCAAAACACAGCACTGCACCAGCTACTAGGAAGAAAAATAACTGTTACAGCTGAAACCAGGACAATTATACACAAAAAGGATGGTCAAAACATTAGAAGGAAAGTTAATTTATCTTAGGTATTGTGCTGGGTTTATCTGGGTTCTTAGATGCTGGCTGGGGTTAAACCAGGACAGTTATTCATAACTCATTGGATGTGCATAAGCTGATGGCATTATGGAGGGGAAAAAAAAAAAAAGGCATATTAGGAGGATGTGGCAGATGTAAAAAATGTATTACTTGGAACAGACAAAGCATTATACAAAAACTTGAAAAGATAAACCTTTTAGCATCCAGTATTTATTCATTTAAAGTTCTGATTACAAAATATTAGCAAGAATTAATCATTAAACAAGTATTCCCTCTAACAAGGATGAGTCTGCTTGCTAAAGAACCTGAAAGAAGACCTATCTTTGGCATTGTTAGTTTTTAACATGTGATTGAGTCAATCTATATTCTAAATATTAAAAAAAAAAAAAAAAGTGCTTCTGGAACTAAGTAGAAACTGAGCAGACAGTCCTAGACCAAAAGTATGAGAGTGCATGGCTATGTAAGTACACACCATTGCCAAAAGTCTTTGCTCAGATGCATCTTCCCCTCCTGCTCTCATTTAAGATAAGTTTTATTCAGAGTTTAAAGGGGAAAAACGTGACTGCCTTTACAGGTGATACCACTTAACTTCATCAATGTACTGGAGAGAGCTATAAATTGTTCTTATACATATCGATATATACACTCAGCCTCTCTGCTTGCTTAACAGATGCAGTACATTGCAAAAGACACTAGGAAAAAATGTCACTTTCCAAACAGCTGGTGAATCAAAGAACATAGTTTCTCAACGGCTTTTTATATGTTTAAAAAAAAACTATCAAAAGTAGTACCCACAGTAGACTTCTATTAAAAAAAAGTTTCTGTGCATTCCAGTGATTACACAAGTATTAAGATGTCTGTGACTCCTAATTTTTTTAGGACAATGATGCTGCTTTACCACTCACAATGCTGCATTAATTCTAAACCTCTTTATACCAGAGACTTTGAGCTGGTACTATTATTTAACTTTTAGATGCCACATAAATGAACAATATGTATAAATAGGTATGTCAATGCTAAGAGCTCTTTAAAAAACAAAAAAAAACAAACACAAACAAACAAAAAAAACAACCCTCAATGGAAACTTTCAAGCAGCATAACATGGAAAAAAAACACAATGAGTTGTCACAAGGAGGAAGTCGGAGAAGAAACTTTTACAACATTGCTCTTATGATATGATGTTGTCGTGGTTTGAGCCCAGCCAGTAACTCAGAACCACACAGCCGCTCGCTCACTCCCCCCCTTCCTCCCCCCTCTCCCAGAGGGATGGGGAGGAGAATCAGAAGAATGTAACTCCCACGGGTTGAGATAAGAGCAGTCCCGCAACTAAGGTATAATACAAAACCACTACTGCTACCACCAATGATAATAATGATTAGTGAAATAACAAGGGAAGAGGATACAATTGCTCACCACACGCCGACCAATACCCAGCCCGACCCGAGCAGTGATCTGGGCCTTCCGGGTAACTCCCCCCGGTTTATATACTGGGCATGACGTGCTGTGGTATGGAATACCCCTTTGGCTAGTTTGGGTCAGGTGTCCTGTCTCTGCTTTCTCCTGGCTTCCCCTCCTCCCTGGCAAAGCATGAGACTGAGAAAGTCCTTGGTTGGAATAAACATTACTTAGCAACAACTAAAAACATCGGTGTTATCAGCGTTGTTCCCAGGCTGAAAGTTAAAAACCACAGCACTGCACCAGCTACTAAGAAGGAGAAAAATGACTGCTATAGCTGAACCCAGGACAGTATCCACCCCTTATTCCATACCATTCACGTCATGCTCAGATCCCACATCTCTCAACACACCATCGCCCCTGTCCCATATATACACATATATATATACACCCACACCCACACACAGAGAAAGATATCATTCCCTAGTCCATAGACCAATCCCTGTAAAATTGCTGAACTCATCCAGTCCATGATGTCAGGCTCCATCTCTTGTAATAGTCTTTCAGGGCAGGAGGGACGGTGTGTAGTGTTGGGTTGTTGCCTGCTGATGATACCGCCAAACTCGTCTGGTCACTGCTGAGCTCATCTGGTTTCCTCAAAATTCATTCTTTGTTGAGGTGATGATCGGAGGGAAGTCAGGGTCAATTGCTGGCGACCTGAAGACATCTAGCTGGTGGGCTATAAAAGTGTTATAGAGCAGGCAACAGCATATAAGTGAGTTCATTGGCTGTTTTCCCCGAAAATCAAATCCCCTTGAGGTACACATCGGACTTCCCCATCTTCCCGCATTACCCACCAAGTATATCCAGGTCCCTGAGCAAAAGCAACCCCACGAGTGGGTTTGCCTTTACCTGAAGCAGGAATAACCCAGACTGTCTTCCCCAACAAATTCTTTATGTGCACCACAGGAACTTTATCCCCCTCTACAGGACGTAAAAGTTCTGATTGGGCTGGGCCAGCCCTGTTGGCAGATCCCCTAGTGTTGACCAACCAGGTGGCTTTTGGTAAATGTGTATCCCAGTGTTTGAAAGTCCCACCACCCATTGCTCTCAGAGTAGTTTTTAACAGCCCATTGTACCATTCGATTTTCCCAGAGGCTGGTGCATGGTAGGGGATGTGATATACCCACTCAATGCCATGCTCTTTGGCCCAAGTGTCTATAAGGTTGTTCCGGAAATGAGTCCCATTGTCTGACTCAATTTTCTCTGGGGTGCCATGTCACCACAAGACTTGTTTCTCAAGGCCCAGGACAGTGTTCTGGGCAGTGGCATGGGACACAGCGTATGTTTCCAGCCAGCCGGTGGTTGCTTCCACCATGGTAAGCACATAGCGCTTGCCTTGGCGGGTTGGTGGGAGTGTGATATAGTCAAACTGCCAGGCCTCCCCATACTTGTACTTCAGCCATCGTCCTCCATACCAGAGAGGCTTTAACAGCTTGGCTTGCTTAATTGCAGCACGTTTCACATTCGTGAATAACCTGGGCAATAGTGTCCATTGTTAAGTCCACCCCTCGATCACGAGCCCATCTATATGTTGCATCTCTGCCTTGATGGCCTGAGGGGTCATGGGCCCACCAGGCTAAAAATAATTCACCCTTATGTTGCCAATCCAAGTCCATCTGAGCCACTTTAATCTTAGCAGCTTTATCCACTTGCTGGTTATTCTGGTGTTCCTCAGTGGCCCGACTCTTGGGTACATGAGCATCTACGTGGCGTACCTTCACCACCAGGTTCTGCACCCGAGCAGCGATATCTTGCCACATTGCAGCAGCCGAAAACTTAAGTTTCCTCAATACTACTCAACACACTTTTTTTCCCTCCAAGAAATCACAAGAAAGGAAATGGGCCAGTCCCTCCCAACCCACTACATCTGTTCATAAGTTGTGAAGTGATACCTTCAACTGCCCTTTTTTTTTCTTTCTGCAAATATTTCTCCACCCATATATATCGACAAGGATACATATCTCAGCGTTCTTAAGTATTTATCATTTCATTCCCTAAACTGAAAATATTAGGCAAATAGAAGTACACCGCCACCTGACAGGCAAGGCAGACTACTGACCACCACTTTCTGTCCTGCTCATAACATGCCTCCGGGCTGAGCCGGTGAAGCAGAACGAAAAAAGACTACGCAAAGATGCCCCAACAGCCAGAAAGGAGCAAACTGCTAAGTCTATCCGCAGCTGTACAGCAGGGCTACTTAGCACACCGCACCTAACCCGCAATCACCGCCTCCTGATGAGCAAAGGCCTCAACAGTATCTTCGTCCCTGGGCCCTAGGGAGCAGCGGAGGTGCCTGCCAGCCCCACGCATATAGCAGACTCATTACCTACAGTGGTGGGGATGGGATGGCCTGTCTCACTCAGCACCTTCTACCCCTTCCTGCGGTTGCTGCCGCCACCACTTTTTGTTAAGCGAAAGGTTTACTGCTCACCTTCCAAGTCCTGATGGCTTGAAGTAGGGAAAGCGACAGTACTTCTCTCACACTAGAAAGCGAGCAGGACCAGAGAAAAGCTTCACTTTACTAAAGAGTCATGTAAAACCATCGCCCTAAGCAGCACCATCACCCTCGCCCAGTGGCAGAGAGAATGGAGTTCCCTACCTCATCGGGTTACAGAGGTGAAACCCAACGCTAGCGCTACAGAAACGACGAAACCAAAATGGCGGCTATCCCCTGACAGGAGGAAGACAGCAGCTGCAGCAGATTACGTCTCCAGGAACCAACTGTGGCTAGGTTTACTGCTGTACAGAAAACTACAACTCCCTGCAGGCGCCGCGCGGCCCGGCTAGTGGAGCTGGGAAGGAAGGTGAGGGGCGGAGCTGATAAATAGTGACACAGAGCACCCACCTCACGTAAGATAGTGGAGTGTGCAGCAAGCAGATACGTATTCGTTTTTCTTTTCGTTACCACTGCCTTGTGGCTCTTGTTGAGAGTAGGGGCTGTGGAGCTACAGTGAGGAGGGAGCTTAAGCTTGTTTGCCTCGGCGCCAGCTGGTCTCTGGCAAGGGCGGGCAGTGCTGCTCAGATAGAGCCTGCTGCTCCTTCAGCAGCAGTAGCAGAGCGAGGAGACGGCTGAGGCTGCTGCTGGGGGGCGGGGTTGCTTGGCTCTTTCCTGCTCGGCTATGTCAGACAATCAGAGTTGCAATTCCTCCAGCTCTGAAGAGGATCCCGAGACCGAGCTCGGGCTGCCTGTTGAGCTCTGCGGGGTGCTCAGCAAGGTAAGCTGCTTTTCCTCCTCTTTGCAACTTGTGCCTGGTGGTCTTTCGCTTCTCCTCTCCATACTACGCTCTCTTCCCCCTGCAGCTGGCTGGGGGGTTGTCAACCCCGTTCGCCTGTCTCCTCACCACACTGCTTCGGACGATCAGGCTGAGAGGCCTGGTGTGGGTGTGAGAGACGCCAGCATGGCCGAGGCAGTCGCCACCTGATGGTGAGGAATCTGCTCTGACGTCTGGCGCGAACCGCCCGCGCCCCCTCCCTCAGCCGGGGGCACTAGCACGTCCTTGATGGGTGGGGGGGCTTGCGTATTTACCCCCACATCTGTGCAGCGTGCCCCCGCCCACCCCTGAAAAGCGGTGTGAGGAAGCACTTTCTCGGGAAAGAAGAGGTGTGGGTGCGACTTCAGCCCTGGCTGAAGGAGGCGTTGGCGCCCGGCCTTGGGAGTCCCTGCCGCTCCCTCCGTACTGACCCCGCTGGCTGCCTGACATGAGCTTCTAGAGAGCGAGGCCCGCGAGGGAGCGGCCGGGTGCGCGTGGAGAGGGTGTCTCCTCCACTCCTCAGGCTCCTGGCCGAAGCTGGCGGCGGGCCCGAGTGAGGGTTGGGCCCGCGGCATCCCGATTCTTTGTCTGGGAGCTCTTGAAGGCAGATGCAGCCTGTGGTCACTTCCCAGGAGCAGGCCGCAGCATAACTTGTAGTCCAAGTATCAAAACGGGGCAATAAAATATCTCTGCAGCAAGAGATATGGGAGGTGGGGAGGAGTGGAAGGAAGCCTGTTTTTTTTTCCCCTTTTAAAAATAAAGACTTTTTTTCTCTTTTATTATTGAAAATAAGATGACTTGCAAGCATGTGTTGGATGGTACTGGAAAACTTTAGGAGAGCTTCAAACTTGAATATTGAATTAAGTTTGGGAGCAGATTTTTTTACAGCTGTAATGGGGCCAGCACTCTGCTTTTTGTGAGGGACTCTCTGAACTCCTTCCAGTCATGAAAATATTTTTAAGTTCAGAGATGGGAGGAAAGGTTAGGAGAAAAGGCGGCCCTTGGCTCTAATCTGTAAGACTTTTATAATCTAATAAGATCTAGTGCTGTTTTTTACTGGTGTAGCAAGTGAAGCCATGGCTGCTTCTGACATTCTGTAGTTTAGGTATGTGCAAACTTTTCTGGATGATTGTGCTGATTGTAGCTGATGCTACCTTTCATGTGAGAACATGGGATGTAATCCGAATAGTCAAGTATGGTGAAACCTGTTGCAGTGCATATGCTTGAGGGATAAGTTTACCTTTTGCTAGTTGATGACTCAGCAATACTTGAGACTAATTAAAATGAAATGGTAGCATAGCAAACATTCTGCTAAATAAATATTTATTTTTAGTAACTTATTGTATACAATTACATTTTTAAATCAATAAAAGTAGGTTGCAGCTCTCTGTACTTAGTAGTGTTTCAGTTGTTCTGCCCTTTAGTAAAGAGGGAAGCTTTGAAGGAAACAGAGTAAATTGTTGAGAGTCTTATTAGAAGCGTGTCCTGCCAGTCTCTTTAAATGTTTCAGAACTTTTTTCCATTGTATTTCCTGCTTGTTTTAAGAAATACTGAACTTAACAATTCAGTGTATTAAGAGATTGTAAAGGGCTTTATCTTTGGAGAGCAAATCTAGGTCTTAGCTATGCTTGAAAATTGTTAGGAATTTCTCAGTTATAGAATGTTTTATGTAGACCTCCTCTTATTATTAATAGAGTTAATGTGATGTTATGGGACATGTATTAACTAATATGTGTAGTATAGTGTAGAAATGAGTCTGTTAGTCCACTTCCCCCCCCTACATTTATATGTTATAAAAATGGTGAGTAATGGTTGGCATTAAATGCTAAAAAGAGACATTTAAAACTTGGAGCTTTTTGTTAAAGAATGGTTGTCATGAAGTCAAGAAGTGCTTGCATGATAAAATTTTCCATGCTTTTTTTTTCCATTTTTATCTAATTTACGATTTTTGCGCTGTGATTGAAGACCAAACATCAGCGTGTAGCCAGAGTGTTAGAACAGTCCTGGTTGATGTCATATAATTCTACAAAGCACAGTTCAGTATTGTTGAGAGGATGTTGCAAATAAGATGACTAATAATCAGAACTTTTAGTCACTTCTAACTGCATTTTTGTAGGATGAATCCAGGACTTGTTCCTGGAATATTGTTTTCATTCCATGTGTGGATGTGGAGTACCTAGAAAAATCTGAATAACAAAAGGATGATTGTATGTCTGCTGATTAACAAGTATCATCTTAATGAGAAAGTGGTTAGGAATTAAAATCTAAAGCAATATCTATAGAAAATATTAAATTGATAAAGAATTGATTGCTCTAGGCACTGTAGTAGTTATATACTGTACTGGTGGGATAATGGCATATTTTTATTTATATGAAGATACTTCAATATGAAGATACTTCAGTAAAATCATTTTTGTAGAAATTAACTTTATATAAAATTAATTTATTTCATGTTTTGCTTAAGCTTGGCTTTTGGTCTAACTCCAGATTTTAAATCAAATTACTAAACTCACCTCAGTGATTAATGTTTTATCCCCTATTTACACCACACCCCTCCTTCCCCCATTTGTCATCAGTATGCTTATTACCTTTATTTTAACTGGTCTTGGCAATGCAGTTGCAGTTAAGGCATCTGTTATCTTATTGTTCATTTGAAACAACTGTTTTTTTAGTACCTTCAGGAGTTTGTAAAATGATTTAAGAGAGCTCTGGACAGAAGAGGAATAAAAGTTCTCAGTTGGGAAGAACCTTTATAGAAGTTAGTGTGGGTGTTTGCGTGTGGGTTTTTTTGGTGCTTAAAGCCTGAGAAACATCAGTCAAACTATTTTTGTTGTTGATCTATTAGCTGATCTTTGATTTTTTTTTTTTTTTTTTTTTTTTTTTTTATTTTTTACAGTGGACCAACTACATTCATGGGTGGCAGGATCGTTGGGTAGTTCTGAAAAGCAGCACACTTAGTTACTACAAGTCTGAAGATGAAACGGAGTATGGCTGCAGAGGCTCTATCTGTCTGAGCAAGGCTGTGATCACGGTAAAGAGCTATTTCAGTGTTGCTATCTTTTCATGTTTTGGAGTGTTACATATTTGTAGGCTACTGTCTGGTGAAAGCAAATATGGGTATGGCAAATTCTGTCAGGTTGCTTAATATTAAGTTAATGATCTTAGTGCAACACTGTGGAGCAGGGCAAGGAGTTAAGAAAAGCTGTTCTCATCTGAGACTGCAGTAAGCAGCTTTTCATGTCTGTTATCTTAGAGGTTTCTGTGGGTAGGGATACAGTTTGCTTTTGGAGGAGGCAGGGTTTTCCCAGGAGTTAGCCTAAGACCCTAGACCAACTTCCCAAAGGAGGCAGCATTCATCACAGTCCTTACGCTTTGTACTAGAAAGAGGGTAGTTATTTCTTTGTACTTTCTGAACACGACTCTGTACAACATTTCCAAAAGATAATGTTCTACTGTGTGTTTCCTCCTGTAAACCGTGGTGCTGTTTTTGCCTAATGCTAAAAGATCCAGTATTATGCTGGTAAGAATAAAGAGCCTGCATATAAGTGAAATCTCATAAAGATGAATTGACCTTAGAAGAAGAAAAAACCCACCCCCTTTGGTAGCTTAATTATGATACATATTATTAATAATGCTTGCCAAAAAGCATGCTGTTGTTTTTCTGTGTTACTGTTAAATAGTCAGTAGAGTTATTTGATGGGGAGGGGGTGGTGGTAGCTGGACTTGTGTAGCACAACTTCCTAGAGCAGTAGTGTTAAATCTTACTATTTACATTCTTATTCCACCAAATGTTTTGCTTTCAAACTGAATTAGGGATGACAAACAAGAAGCTTCATCTTCTTACTAATATTCAGCTTACAAATAGAACTTTTTAAAAACACACTTTAGTTTGGAAAAAGACTATTGATTGCATCAACTGCATGTCTTTTGGAAAAAAGATTGTGAAGAAAAGGCAGATTTCTACATCTAGATGTCTGATGGGTATTGCAGTCATCTATAAAGTAAAACAATTACCTCATTTCTTTTAAAGCTCTTCTTAAAACTGCTTAAACTTTTCAAACTTGCTCAAGATTTGACTTATTCAGGAATATATGGTGCACAGCAACAGGATCCAGAAGTGTTCTGTTTGTAGAGGTACCAGCCTCTGATCAGGACTTCCAAAAAGATGTCTAATTCACTAGTAAGAGGCTTAACCAGGCAGAGACAGGAAGATGGTGGCAAGGAGTTAGACCAAGGGATGTCTGAAAGTGTGCTTTAGAGCACATCTCAGAAGTTTGAATTCCAGTTGTTGTGGCAAAGAGATTATAGTGATGCTGATACTGCTTCTGGACTGTTTTGGTACATTGCCCTTTGTAAAGGGAAGTTGGTGAGATGCTTATCTTTTGACTAGGAAGTGTGTAACACTGAAACTTCTTGTAGATAGCTGCCTTCCTCCCCCCCAATATTTTAGTAGTTCTGTTTTCATTCAGGATTGAGAGTTGTGAGATATTTGACAGTTTAATTGTTTGATTGTAGTTTGAAATGGCATCTCTGAAACCTGGTAAACTCATGTTGCTTATTTCTAGCTGCAGTTAGTGATTGATGTGTGTTAGAGGTTCAGGAATACTATTGGATAATTTCATGTGTTTCCAGGATATAGAAATTTACTTCTGAAACTGCCATGTGATTATTTTTATTTCTTATTTTTCAGAAGTTATTCTTTTAGGCCAGAGTTTTAGAATGAATGCTTCTGGTTTGATAGTTGTTTGGTAGCAAATTGAATAGTTTTTTTTTGTTGTGGGCTTTTTTTTGTTTTTGTTTGGTGTGGGTTTTTTCTTTTTCTTTTTTTTTTTTTTTAAAGCCTATGTTTTCAAACATATTCTTAGTAATACTGTTTAAAGCACTTGTAGCATGAAGAATTACATCTTGCAAAATAGATTTTCAAAAAGTCACCATGACATGATGTCCTGGGATCAGCTGTAGCAGTCATTTTTCTCCTTCTTAGTAGCTGGTGCAGTGCTGTGTTTTTGACTTTCAGCCTGGGAACAATGCTGATAACACCAATGTTTTCAGTTGTTGCTAAGTAGCGTTTACTCTGACCAAGGTTTTTCTCAGTCTCATGCTCTGCCAGGGAGGAGGGGAAGCCGGGAGGAAACAGAGACAGGACACCTGACCCAAACTGGCCAAAGGGGTATTCCATACCATGGCACCTCATGCCCAGTATATAAACTGGGGGGAGTTACTCAGAAGGCCCAGATCACTGCTCAGGTCAGGCTGGGTATCGGTTGGCGGGTGCTGAGCAATTGTATCCTCTCCCCTTGTTATTTCCCTTATCGTTATTATTATTGGTGGTAGCAGTAGTGGTTTTGTATTATACCTTAGTTACTGGACTGTTCTTATCTCAACCCGTGGGAGTTACATTCTTCCGATTCTCCTCCCCATCCCTCTGGGAGCGGGGGGAAGGAAGAAGGGGGGAGTGAGCAAGTGGCTGCATGGTTCTGAGTTACTGGCTGGGCTTAAACCATGACACATGAATAGTGCATTGGTGTCTTAATGTTACGTTTCATATATTATACAATTTAATACAATTTCAGAACCAGTTGGAGTGGTAGTGTTTAGAAGTGGACCTACTTGGAGGATTAATGTGGGTGAACTTTGGATTAGCTTTTTCTAGCTACTGCTCTGAATTTTGATCTTGCTAACAGACCTGCTTATGATAATAGAATGATGTCGTTGTGACTTATCTACTGATATGTTTGATTGTCAGCTGCTAGTTAAGTTGAATGGGAACTGATAGCTTTCAGTTGGTGAAAGCTTTTATTAATAAGCTAAGCTATAAATCCATGCCCTGGGTAGAAATACCATAGCAATAAATTTGTAAAAATTGCGAGTTGCACAGGGAAATATTGTTTCCAACCGCCTGAGGTTGGAAAACAATCTGGTTTTGTATGAAGTAATGAGCATTTAATTAAATCATTTTCTGTAACTTGATCAAGTGCTTCCTTAGCCTTAACTGCTACTGAAAAGATGAATAAACTAAGACATAGATGTCATGGTTGCTGAACCCAGGACAACAGAATACAAGCCCTAAGTAGATAGGGGTTTATTTAGGACATGAGGCAATTAGTACCTTTAGGCTTTGGTGTGTGCCTTAATCAAACAGCTACATCCAGATTGGTGGAAAAATCTAGGCTAAATGGGAGAGAAATCTGATTGGAAGGTCTAGACAGTGCATCCAGAAAACCCTACAGAGGTAAGTGTGGCCAGGAATGCTTACCCATATGTGAAAGGCCTGAGGTGATTGTATTCTGGAGCGGAAAATGCCAAAGAGCAACAGAAGAGAGAAAGAGTTGATACCTAGGAGATAATGAGATGGGGCTGGTGTTGGTGAGGCAGTTAGAAGTTGCATTTGTATCCTCTGTACAAATTTATATATTAATCTTAGTCTTTGCATTATCTGAACCAGCAATGGATGGGTTGATGTTCAAAGTGAAAATGTCAGAATGTTATCCTGTATTTATCAAAGTGTTACAGAGCACTAATATCCTTGGCAAGCAAAAAGCAATTATTTGGCTGGGTGGAGAAATGGAAGATTCCTTCCTTTAGTATGTATTGAGGAAATAAGTCACAAGTGGAAAAATAGGTGTTCAGATCAGCTTAAGTGTGACTGTTAATCATAATGGAATTCTTTCTCATGAACAAGGTGTGTGTGGGTGTGTGTGTGTGTGTGTAAAATCAGCAATGTGTATTAAATATTTTAGGATTACTTAATATTGCTGAAGAATGCTGGTTTAGTACTTGAATATAATTATATGTTACCACACATTCGAAATTAGTGCTGTAATCCAACAGTACTTCTGTCAATTTTTTATCAATTAGAATATCATTCACCCACTTTTTTTAAATAAAAGAATTAAATTTTAACAGTGTTCATGATTTGATGTGTACTTCAGGGCCATAATTCCTGCCCATTGGTTATATCTGAGCATTTTCATATGGTGGAACATGTCTCACAGATGCTATACCAGCCTTTAATTCCGGTGTTTACATTTGGTGTTAAAGCTATGATTATATACCCCAGCAAATTCTTCTGTGATAGTTGTGTCATGATTTAAGCACAGCTGTTAACTAAGTATCAAGCAGCTGCTCACTCACTCCTCCCTCCCCAGTGGGATGGGCAGGAGGCTCAGGAAAAAATGTAAAAAGGTGTGGGGTTGAGATAAGAGTCGAATAATTGAAATAAAAGTAAAATATAATGATACAATAATATCATAGGAAACAGAAAGGAAAGAATGAACAAGTGATACACAATACAATTGCTTACCACATGCTGACCAATGCCTAGCCTGTCCCTGAGCAGCGATCGCCCCCTTCTGGGTAACTCCCCCCAGTTTCTGTACTGGGCATGACATGCTGTAGTATGGAATCCCCCTTTGGCTAGTCTGGGTCAGGTGTCCTGTCTCTGCTCCCTCCCGGCTTCTTGTGCCTCTCACTGGCAGAGCATGAGAAGCTGAACAGCCCTTGATCAGGGTAAGTGCTACTTCACACTGATGTTTTAGTTGTTGCTAACAGCATTGTTCTCAAACTGAAGCCAAAACACAGCACTGTACCAGCTACTAGGAAGAAATTTAACTCTATCCCAGCCAAACCAGGGCAATCCGAATTACTATGATCTTCCTAAGATTGATTTATTGTCGGTGGATACACTTTGCTCATATGTTCCCCACCCCTCCAGGGTTGTAGTGTTGTTCAACAGTCCTGTTGTTGATGATCTGATCTTGCATGATAACCTTGTCTCTAAACTGGAGAGGCATGGATTTGACAGGTGGACTCCTCTGGATAACGAATTGGCTGGATGGTAGCACTCAAAGAGCTGTCATCAACAGCTTGATGTCCAAGTGAAGAACAGTGACAAGTAGCGTTTGTTCCTCAGGGGTTGGTATTGGGACTGGCACTGTTCAACATCTTTGGTGACGTGGACGGCGGGATTGAGTGTGTCCTTAGCAAGTTTGCTGATGACACCAAGCTGTGTGGTGCAGTTGACACCCTGGAGGGAAGGGATGCCATCCAAGGGACCTTGACAGGCTTGAGAGGTGGACCTGTGTGAACCTCATGAAGTTCAACAAGGCCAAGTACAGGGTCCTGCACCTGGATCTGGGCAATCCCTAGCACAACTACAGGCTGGTCAGAGACTGGATTGAGAGCAGCCCTGAGGAGAAGGACTTTGGGTTGTTGGTTGATGAGAAGTTCAACATGAGCCGGCAGTGTGTGCTCGCAGTCCAGAAAGCCAACTGGATCCTGGGCTGCTGCATCAAAAGGAGTGTGACCAGCAGGTCAAGGGAGGTGATTCTCCCCCTATGCTCTTGTGAGACCCCCCTGGAGTACTGCATTCGGCTCTGGGGCCCGTAACATAAGAGGACATGGACCTGTTGGAGAGAGTCCAGAGGAGGGCCATGAAGGTGATCAGAGGGCTGGAGCCCTTCTCTGTGAAGGCAGGCTGAGACAGGACAGACAGAATTGAAGTAAGGCATCTGTCATGGCTAAGTACTACATAGATGCTCATTCACACCCCCTTCCCCAGGCAGGATGGGGAGGAGAATTGAAAGAATATAAAACCAGTGGGTTGAGATAAGAACAGTTTAATAATCGAAATAAAGTAAAATATAGTAATACTAGAATACCAACAATAACAATACTGAAGATGATGATAATAGGGAACAACAAAACAAGACATGAAAACTCAGAAAACACAAGTGATGCGCAATACAATTGCTCACCGCCCACTGACCTATACCCAGCCCAACTAGAGCAGCCATCTGGCCCTTCCAGGAGACTCCCCCCAGTTTATATACTGGGCATGATGTGCTGTGGTATGGAATACCCCTTTGGCTAGTTTGGGTCAGGTGTCCTGTCTGCTTCCTCCCAGCTTCCTGTGCCCCATCTCACTGGCAGAGCATGAGACTGAAAAGTCCTTGATCAGGGCAAGTGCTACTGAGCAGCAACTAATACATTGGTGTGTTATCAGCATTTTTCTCAGACTACAGCTAAAACGCAGCATTGCACCAGCTACTAGGAAGAAAATTAACTTTATCCTAGTTGAAACCAGGATGGAATCTTCTGCCATCCCTACCCCAATTTGTGATTTTGTTTACAAATGTATTTTATAAAATGTTTGAGTTTCTAGGTGATTTTTAATCCTTGGCTCCTGCTCCTGGACTATATGCTGTGTGTGATGCTGGTAGTGGAGTGAGGTTGTTACTTTCCCAGGTTGTTACAGGTGTATTGCCCTATTGCTCAGCTGTTTTGGGTTTTGTTTTGTTGTTTCATTTTCTTTTGTTGTTGTGTGTGGGTTTTGGAGTTTGTTCGGGGCTTTGTTTGTTTGGGGGTTTTTGGGGTTCTTTTTTGGGGGTGGGGTGGGTGTGGTTTTGTTTTTTGTGGTTTTCTTTTTTCTTTTTTTCTTTTTTCTTTTTTTTTTTTTTTTTTGTTGTTGCTCCTGCCCCTTGTATAGTGGCTGCTGCTTAGAGCAAAAGCAGTAGTCTTTCCAGCTCTGGAGGCTGTACTTTTTCACTGACCAGTAATTGACTATTGAGTTGTTTATTGTTCTGGAGCCTCTGCTTTTAGTCTGTGTTGATATTTTCAAGGCCTTTATCTCGTGCTTAAATTGTATGTCATAACAAGAGACAGCTGGTACCAAGTTCTAGTTCACTGAGCCAGTTTTCATAACAAGTTGATAATGAGTCTTACAGATCAGGACTGGGGCCTTGCATAGTTAGCATAAGGCTTATGGCATGTTGTTACTAATGATAGTCCTGCATTTATAGAAATGCTTATATGGTTGTACTGTATGAAGTTGCTTATGTTTGGATTCAAAGCAAGCTAATCTTTGATTAGTGTGCTGCTTTCATGGGTATGGCAGGCCTCTGCTCTAGCTGCAGCTCCTCTACTTTGATAGGATGGGAATTCTCCATTCCCATTGCTGTGAGTCTGAACCCAGAGTGCTGTACTCTGACAGCTCAGTAGTACTGCTGCCAAAGTATGGCTTTGCTATTAGGGTAGAGTATCCTGTCTGGGTGTTGCCTTATGGTTTTCTTGTGAAATCTGTAGTGGATTATTGTTGTATGTACAGCTTTTGGATCTTTCATGGCATATTGCAGTACATAGTATGACATCACAAAAATACAGCTAATCAATACACAAATAGTGATTTTAGGGGTGCAGCATTGTATGTGATTCCTGTTCCTGTATTTTGTCTGTCCTGTTAAAACTAAAAAAATGATACATAGGGTTTCTGCATTCTCTAAAGTTGGTATGAAGTTGCCTTGCTTACTGCCTGATTAATAACTTCTTCCTGTGTATGGTGGGATTCCTAATGAGTTTAACTCGGTGATTTCATATCAAATGGAAGCTGATGTTTTTTTCCAGATAGTTAGAATTCTTATTATTTCTTTTTTCCCATGGCTAATTTATGATGTTGGTGAATATTGCAAATATTTTGCTCCTAATGGACACCTGAGAAGCATCATTTGCATTTTTCTGCAGGGGACTCGGATTTCTGGTTTAATTCCCACCAAGGTGACAACATGCATGCTTACTTTTCCAGTATCTCATGTCCTGGAGTCATTAACTGACAGTTAGTATTAAACACAAGTTATGACTTTTAATAAAGTTTAGAGTTCTTCAGACTGTGTTCAAACAAGACAGGCCCATTGTTATATCCTCATTTCTCACAGTATGTACCTAAATCTGTTAATACCCTTTCACTAATCCATGGAGCTTTTACATAGGGTATTCACAGTCAGTAGTAGATCACTTCAGGCAGTGGCTGTATGCACATGCTGTTTTACAACTATTTCAGTCCTGCCCTCATTTTTTTTCTACTAACACAGTGCCATTTCAAAGTTTAGCTGATATTTCCAGTGCACATTTGTTGTATTTAAGTTTTGCTATTGCAAATAATTTTATTTTTTTTTTCAGTGGGGAGTTGGGAATAGCAGGTCAGAGGTGTGTTTGCATGTAAACCAATATAGCATGACTTCATATTACATAGTAATTCCACATTGTTAACAGGAAAATAACTGGGTAAAATATTCATTAACAAATTGTGTAGTATAAGACTATAGGATAGTTAATTCCACACAGAAATTAATAAAATTATTTTTATATGATCACTCCTGCATCTGAATGTCTCTACTGGCTGTGCAGATTTACCAGGCTCATTCATGAGAACTGTGGGTTTCAAGTTTAAAAGTAAAACATACAATATATGCTTGTTCCAGACATAAAAAGGTGATTCTCAGATGAGAGGGTTTCTTTGCAATGGATTAAAGCAAGCTAACTTTAAAGTTTGCATAGCATGTTAGCAAGCTAATATTAAATTCTGCTTAGTGTGCTTCTGCTTTCATGGGTGCAGTGGGCTTCTAATTCAGCCAAGGTTTGAAAAACGCAAGATAATTATTAAAAGAAAAGGCAGTATTCGTTACATTTTGAAAGGCAAATATCCTAATGTAAGATCTGAAGTAAAAAATGTGGGTAGTAGCAAAGAATGTAAAAACGCTTAACAGGCTTTCATATTTTTAAGCCTATTTTCTTGATAAGATTTTTCTATACACGTAAATGACATTATGAGAGAGTTTTTTCTTTTTAATATAGTAATAAACAAATGTTAGAATGATTAGATATCCCATGTTTTGTGACCTAAAAGGATCAATCACTGTTCTGGTTGACGTGAAGTGGTCTCGCTTACTTGTTTGCAATAATGCTTTCATGGAATCAACTAGGTTGGAAAAGAACTCTAAGATCATCAAGTCCAACCTTTTACCTCAGGACTGTCAAGTCCACCACTAAACCATGTCACTAAGGGCCTCATCTACACGGTCTTTAAACGCTTTCAGGGATGGTGATTCTACCACTGCCTTAGGCATCCTGTTTCAATGCCTGACTACCCTTTCGGTGAGGAAATTTTTCCTAATATCCAGTCTAAACCTCCCTGGCATGGCTTGAGGCCACTTCCTCAAGTCCTATCACTCTTTACTTGGGAAAAGAGATCAGCCACTTCCTTGCTCCATCCTCCTTTCAGGTAGTTGTAGAGAGCGATAAGGTCCCCCCTGAGCATTCTCTTCTCCAGACTAAACAACCCTGGTTCCCTCAGCTGCTTCTTATCAGACTTGTGCTCCAGGCCCTTCATCAGCTTTGTTGCCCTTCTCTGGACCCACTCCAGCACCTCAATGTTTCTTTTGTAGCGAGGGGCCTGGAACTGAACGCAGGATTTGTACTGGGCACTGGTGAGGCCACGCTTCAGGGGGACAATTGCTGCCCTGGCCCTGCTGGCCACACTATTTCTGATACAGGCCAGGATGCTGCTGGCCGCCTTGGCTGCCTGGGCACAATCTAGCTCATATTCAGCTGGCTGTCAATCAGCATCCCAAGGTCCTTTTCTGCGGAGCAGCTTTCCAGCCACTCTTCCCCAAGCCTGTAGTGTTGCATGGGGGGTTGTTGTGGCCCAAATGCAGGACCTGGCACTTTGCCTTGTTAAACGTTATGCCACTGACCACAGCCCATTGATCCCTCTGCAGAGCCGGGCAGGATCAAGGAGCAGATTTTCCTGGAAAGCATGCTAAGGCACATGAAAAACAATGAGGTGGTTGGTGACAGCCAACATGGCTTCACTAAGGGCAAATCCTGTCTGGCAATTTGGTGGCCTTTGATGATGGGGCTACAGAACTGATGGATGGGGCAAAGCAGTTGACATCGTATATCTGGACTTGTGCAAAGCATTTGACACTGTCCCTCATCTAAATTGGAGAGACATCAATTTGATGGATGGACCACTCGGTGGATAAAGAATTGGCTGGATGGCTGCACACACAGAGTTGTGGTCAATGGCTCAATGTCCAGTTGGAAACCAGTAACAAGTGGTGTCCTTCAGGGATCGATGCTAGGACTGATCCTGTTCAACATCTTTGTCAGCGACATGGACAGTGGGATTGATGTGCCCTCAGCAAGTTTGCCGATAACACCAAGCTGTGTGGTTCAGTTGATACTCTGGAGGGAAGGGGTGCCATCCAGAGAGACCTGGACACGCTTGTGAGGTGGGCCGATGCCAACTTCATGAAATTGAACCAAACCAAGTGCAGTGTCCTACACCTGGGTTGGGGCAATCCCAGGCACAGCTACAGGTTGGTTGGAGAAAGACTTGGGGGTGTTGGTTGGTGAGAAACTGAACATGAGCCGGCAGTGTGCGCTTGCAGCCCAGAAAGCCAACCGTATCCTGGGCTGCATCAAAAGAAGTTTGACCAGCAGGTCAAAGGAGGTGATCCTGCCCCTCTACTCTGCTCTTGTGAGACCTCACTTGGAGTACTGCGTATAGTTCTGGTGTCCTCAACATAAAAAGGACACGGAGCTGTTGGAGGAAGTCCAGAGGAGGGTCATGAGGATGATAAGGGGGCTGGAGCACCTCCCGTATGAAGACAGGCTGAGAGAGTTGGGGCTGTTCAGCCTGGAGAAGAGAAGGCTGCGTGGAGACCTCATAGCAGCCTTCCAGTAGGGAAAGGGGCCTATAAGGATGCTGGGGAGAGAGACTTCATTAGGGACTGTAGAGACAGGACAAGGGGTAATGGGTTTAAACTTAAACAGGGGAAGTTTAGGTTAGATATAAGAAGGAAGTTCTTTACAGTGAGGGTGGTGAGGCACTGGAATGGGTTGCCCAAGGAAGTGGTAAATGCTCCATCCCTGGCATTGTTCAAGGCCAGGTTGGACAGAGCCTGGGGCGACAGGGTTTAGTGTGACGTGTCCCTGCCCGTGGCAGAGGGGTTGGAACTAGATGATGTTAAGGTCTTTTCCAACCCTAACTATTCTATGATTCATTCAGGCCACAATAGTCTACTGTTAGTCTCCACTCTCCATTAGACTTTCGCACTGGCCATATGGGGCTATTAAAGGGTGAGCAGGTCCTGCTGATCACTCCTTGGCTTTCCAGTCTGCGGATCAGCTCATGGATGGGAATTGGGGAGTCTTGGTTGGTGCGATATTGCTGCTGGTGCACTTTTGTGGTAGTAATTGGCACTTGTTCTTTGACCTTTATCAACCCCACAAGAGAAGGATCCTCAGAGAGACCAGGCAAGGTGGACAGCTGCTTAATTTTCTCCATCTCCAAGGCAGCTATACTAGCCTTATACTGCTGTGGGACTGATGTCGGAGGCCATCTGATCCACACAGTCCAGTAAACCCGATTGTCCCTCTCCTCCACCTGGATGGAGGCAGGGCCCCTCTAATAGTGATCATAAAATTCTCCACTTATGTCTTGTAGAAAGGGGTTAGAATTCCTTATCACAGGAGCTGGAGTAAAATCAGCTCTTCCACTCCATCTGGGAAACTGCTCACCAGAGACTGGAGCAGCAACTTTCATGGGAGGATCATCTTTGACCATTGTTTTCCTCTTTAATTCACTCACCTGTTCCTCCAGAACTGAGGTAGGTTTTCCATCCCACTTCCTCATGTCTTCTTCCTGATCCTGCAGGTAAAACTATAGGGTCCCCTGTGGTGGGTACGTCCTCTATCTTCCCTCTTGAGCACCTTCTGTTAATAGCTGAGTTATGGTTCTGCACATGTCAGGAGCTGGATAGATCGGGTAAATCGTCTTTCAATCGTTTCATCTCCTGGGACAGTTTTTCCACAGCTGAAATGATGGAAGGGGTGAGATTGTCTTCAAACTCTCGGAGTTGACGAGTCAGTTCATTGACTGTTGGTGGTGCTACCTCGCTCCAGGTCATTGATACCAATGAGTGGGTTTATGATGATGGGGCACTCCATGTAAGTTTCCGCCACATAGGTAGTGTACATTCGACTTCATCTGGATCTACGGGTGCATTCCCAGCATCTGGCCTACGATAGATCATCTCTAGAATGGCTGATTCCCTCAGGGACTGGATGCCATTCTTTATCGTGGTCCACTTGGCTGAGCGACACATAACATCATCCTTGTATGGAAACCTTTCATTCATAGCTGCCAGGAGCCGCCTCCAAAGGCTGAGGGCTCTTTGGCAGTTCCCCCTTCCCTAGGAAGTGATCCCAGCTGCTTGGCTTCCCTACCTTCCAGTTCGTGACCGTCGGCCCCATTGTCCCAGCATTGGAGCAACCAGGTGACCATGTGCTCCCCTGGAAGACGGGTGAAATCTTTTCACATATTCCGCAGCTCAGTTGAGGTTAGGGATCAATAAGTTACTACTTCTTCTTCTGATTCCTTTACTAATTTCTCTCATTCAGATGTCGCTGAGTCTTCGTCTTCCTTTACTGTGTGAGTTTTCTTTCATTGCTGTCCTTGGTTCAGCTGTAGCAGTTATTTTTCTCCTCCTTAGTAGCTGGTGCAGTGCCGTGTTTTCGACTTTAGTCTGAGAATTTCAGCCCAGGGTTATCAAGTTCCACAGTCCCATCACCCTATGCCTATAAAACAGTTTTTAAAATGCCACTTCTAAGGATGTGTTTTACAGCAAGAGTAACAAATTACAGTATTTTAATCTCAGAACCACTCCGTGATTAACTTTGTTTTGTTTTGTTTTTATTTCTTTTTTTTTTTCCAGTGAACTGCTGATAAGTATCCTTGTTTTGAAACTTAATTTTGTTGTCTTAATGTTACCTCTCTATCAAAATTAATGCACAATACCAAGGTATAAATGGACTAATATTTGAATTGAGTCTGAGGGTTTTCATAGAGGACCATTATCAAAACACAGCACTTCAAATTTAAGAGCATTTACTGCTTATTGCAAAGATTGTCTAATAAAAGGTGAAAATTCCCAATTACACAAAATATTTATATAACCAATTGTCCTGGTTTTGGCTGGGGTAGAGTTAACTTTCTTCATAGCAGCTGGTGCAGTGCTGTGTTTTGGCTTTAGTCTGAGAACATCGCTGATAAAACACCAATGTTTTAGTTGTTGCTAAATAGTGCTTACCCTGATCAAGGACTTTTCACTCTCATGCTCTGCAGTGAGGAGGGGCACAAGAAGCTGGGAGGGAGCAGAGACAGGACACCTGACCCCTACTCCACCGCAGTCTTCCCACAGGCTCACAGCCTCCTTCAGGCATCCACCTTCTCCAGTGTGGGGTCCTCTATGGGCCGCAGGTGGATATCTGATACACTGTGGACCTCCAGGGGCTGCAGGGGGACAGCCTGCCTCACTATGGTCTTCATGGATTGCAGGGGAATCTCTGCTCTGGCACCTGTAGCACCTTCTCTTCCTCCTCCTTCACTGCCTTTGGTGTCTGAAGAATTTTTCTCTTACATATTCTCACTCCTCTCTGGCTGCTGTTGTTCTTGCATAATAGCTTTTCCCCCTTAAATATATTATCACAGAGGCGCTACCATTGTCACCAATTTGCTCAGCCTTGGCCAGCAGTGGGTCTGTCTTGGAGCTGTCTAGCATTGATTCTGTCAGACATGGGGGAAGCTTCTAGCAGCTTCTCGCAGAAGCCACCCCTGTAGCTCACCTGCTGCCAAAGCATTGCCATGCAAGCTCAATACAAGTTCTATCAGAGGAAATAAAACAGGCAGTACATAATATTTGCTTTCATTGTAAAATGGCTCTTTTATCAATATAGTTCTCTTATGAGGTCTTATGGCTGTGATAATTCAGCCCACAGAAAAGTAAATCTGGTGTTCTAGTAGGATGAATGTGAAAATTGGCATTAGAAGTTTCATGGAATATGGCTTAAATATGACCAGAACTTAGAAATTCAAGAATATAGTGAAATATCAATTATTCAGCAGCTGAACAGGTTTGCACATTTAGCTGTGGGCAAAATCAATGTGCAGCTATACTAAATCTTTCTTAATCTTGTATTAAAAGAATGACTTCTTGCCATCACAGAAAAACCTTAATGAAAACTGGTATGTCAAAGCTTTAGGGATACATAGTTTTGTACTGCTGAATTAGGCGAGCATGTTTGTCTTCACTTGGCTTATATATGTTATTATGGTGTATAACACTGGTGTATTGTAAGCTGCAGTTATCCTCATAGCAGTATATAGTATTGTTTTGTTAATAACTGTGAACCAATGGACATCAATATTGATAGCAATAACCTAAATTTCTCTTTCCTGCTTTGAAATTTTATTTTTAAAAAGGTATATATTGCTGGCTGTATCCACTATTTATTTTGCTAAAGGATTCCTTTGGAAGTATGAAAGTTTGGTCAATGTTTGTGTGGAACTTTTTTGTGACAGTTTTGTTTGATAAGAATGTGCTAAACAGTCATTCCTGTTTCAGAAGACTGGTATTTTTCATTGTGAAAGTGTATGTTCATTATTTGACAGCTACATTAACTGGAGTTTAGAATCTGGGATGAATTCAAGGCAATATCAATCAGGTTTTCTAATTACAGTATTTTAGAGTGTAAGATGTTATTGATCATGTTGATAATTTTAGATATTTTTACCCTCTCTTCATTCACAGCCCCATGACTTTGATGAATGCAGATTTGATATTAGTGTAAATGATAGTGTTTGGTATCTCCGAGCTCAGGACCCAGACCACAGACAACAGTGGGTAGATGCAATAGAACAGCACAAGGTATGTTTGCTTTGGGTTTTTTGTGGTGGGTTTTTTTTGTGGTTTTTTTTTTTTGTTTTTTTTGTGTGTTTTGCTTGCTTTGTTTTTGTTTTTTTGGTTTTTGGTTTTTTTTTTTTTCCCTTCTGATTTCCTCTCTCACTCACTCATTAGATCTGGTGGTGCCTGTGGAGAGTTGTAAGCTTCACTATACAGTCATTAATGTATTCAAGGTATTTATGACAGATAAAAGCTGCAAGATTGAAGCTGTGTGTTAAATATGTTCCAAAGGAATTGATTGACATATCCTTCATATGTAAAAGTTTAGAGAACTGGGAGCTAGCAACTGTGAACCTTTCTTGAGCTCTCTAGCTCACAAAAGAAAAAACTTGTGTTATGTTTGAGTGACTTCGTAATGGTTTTGGCCATCCTCTGTTGCTGATTATTGAATTAATTCTTATCTAGATGTCCTAGATGTTAAACTTGTTAGTCTTAGAGTCTACTCTCCTAGGTTATGATTCTGTTTTTAAGGCTTATCTCTTTCATCACTTGGCTGCTTTTATTGTATCTGATTACTGGCTTTTGTTTCCTTGTCTTTTAAGGCCCTACTGTTCATCACTATTTTGGTTTAGCTTTCCTGATCTATGCCTTATCCAATGAACTCTTACTGTCATTTTACCTAAAGGGCTTAAAGGTCAGGTATTTTTAAAGTATGTAGCACACAAAGCATGTTATGTTTTCAGAAACAGGATAGGCATTCCTTCAAAGTGTTGAGTTTAACTACAATACCTAGCACAATGAAACTTCTACATCTGGGTTATACAGGTAGAATCAGAATAACAACTTGAGTTGGAAGGAACCCATCAGGATCATTGAGTCCAACTCCCTGCTCCTTGTCCAGCTCTACCCCTGAGGGAGTCCACAGCTCCCCCCAGTTTGGTATCATTGGCAAACTTAATGTACATTTGACTTCTGCATCCAGATCATTTATAAAAACATTAAAGAGCATGGAGCCCTAAAATTGAGCTCTAGAGAACCCCACTGGTAGCTGTCTGCCAGCCCGATGTGACCCCATTTACTATAACTCTTTGACTCATCAGCCAATTGTTCACACAACGTATAATGGACTTATCTAGTTGTGTGCTGGACATTTTGTCCAGAAGTATACTATGAAAGACAGTAACAAAAGCTTTGCTAAAATAAAAAAAAAACCCAAACAAAAAATCCACACACATCTACTGGCTTCTCTTGGCCAACTAGATGGGTGACCTTGTCATAAAAGGAAATTAAGTTGGTTAAGTAGGACTTTCCCCTTGTGAACCTGTGCTGCCTGTGACCAACGACTGCCTTGTCTCTCAAATGTTTTTCAGTAACTTCCAGAATAAATATTCTCTATAATTTTACCAGGAACTGAAGTGAAACTGACAGGCCTGTAATTATCAGGGGCTTCCTTCTAACCCTTCTTGAAAATTGGGACAATATTTGCTAGCTTCTAGTCATTGCTAGCTTCCAGTTGACTGGGACCTCTCCAGAAAAAATAATGGAGAGGTCCTGCAATAACATCAGCCAGTTCTTTCAGTACCCCATAATAAATCCCATCGGGCCACGTATTTTTATGTGCATCAAGTCTCAAGTTCAGGGTCAGCTGGGAGTTTATCATTCCCTCCCAGTCACGGCCTTCCAACACAGGGCTCCAGGGGTCCCAGGGCACATCACCAGTGTTAGAAGCAAAGGCGGCATTGAATGTTTCTGATTTGTCTGCATCCCTATTTGTGAGGTGACTGACCTCATCAAGTAGCAGACCAATATTATCTCTGATCCTCCTTTTGCTGCTGACATATTTTAAAAAAGCCCTTTTTGTTGTCCTTCACAACACTGGCCAGCTTGAACTCTAATTGAGCTTTGGCCACAGAAATCTTCTCCCTACAGTGGCAAACAGCATCTCTATAGTCCTCTCATGTCACTTGTCCTTGCTTCCAATGTCCATACACTTTGCTTTTCCTCCTAAGTTCTAGAAGAAGATTCCTGCTTGGCCAAGCTGGCCTTCTTCCCTGCTTGCTTGACTTGTGGCACTTTGGAATTGCCTGCTTCCATGCTATTAATAGATGGCTCTTAAAAATTGACCAGCATTCCCGGACTCCAATACCATCATAGAATAGTAAGGGTTGGAAAGGACCTTAAGATCATCTAGTTCCAACCCCCCTGCCATAGGCAGGGACACCTTGCACTAAACCATGTGGTCCAAGGCTCTGTCCAACCCGGCCTTGAACACCGCCAGGGATGGAGCATCCACAACCTCCCTGGGCAACCCATTCCAGTGCTTCACCACCCTCACAGTAAAGAACTTCTTCCTTATATCTAATCTAAACTTCCCCTGTTTAAGTTTGAACCCATTACCCCTTGTCCTACCACTACAGTCCCTAAGGAAGAGTCCCTCCCCAGCATCCTTATAGGCCCCCTTCAGATACTGGAAGGCTGCTATGAGGTGTCCACGCAGCCTTCTCTTCTCCAGGCTGAACAGCCCCAACTTTCTCAGCCTGTCTTCATATGGGAGGTGCTCCAGCCCTCTTATCATCCTCGTGGCCCTCCTCTGGACTCGCTCCAACAGCTCCATGTCCTTTTTATGTTGAGGACACCAGAACTGTATGCAGATTATCTAGGGGACCTTATTAACTAGCCTGAATTCTGCTCTCCTCATATCCAGGGTCAAAGTTTTGCTGGCATGGGGTTTTTTTGTTTTGTTTTGGTTTTTTGTTTGTTTGTTTGTTTTTTGGTTGGTTTTTTGTGGGTTGTTTTTTTTTTTTTTTTACCCCTATTGTCAATAATTTGAAGTTCAGCTACTTCATGTTCACTGTGACTAACACAGCCACCAATCACCCACCACTTGACCCATGAGTTCCTTCTTGTTTTACAAGCAACAAATTGAGGAGGGCAGCTTTCCTAATTGGCTCCCTTAGTACCTGCATCAAGAAGTTACCTTTAATGCGCTTCAGTAATTTGCTGGACCTGGTTGTGTCTGCTGTATGATGTTTCCAGTTGATGTCTGGAAAGTTAAAATTGCCCATATGGACAGGAGCAGCTGATCTAGAGATATCCCTTAATTCCTTGTAGAATAATTCATTGGTGTTACAGGAAAACAAAGTGAAATAGATATCTTAGTAGTACATATTTTTACCTTGAGCTTCTTGAAGTATTGGTGTTGAGGTTTAAACCCAGCTGGTAACTCAGCACCAGGCAGCTGTTTGCTCACACCCCCACCACCCTGGGCAGGATGGGGAGGAGAATCAAAAGAATGTAAACCCCATGGGTTGAGATGAGAACAGTTTAATAACTAAAGTACAGTACAATATAATATTACTACCACTACAGCTAAAAATAATGATAAGGAAAATAAAATGGGGAGAGAATATAAAACAAAAAGGGGAAATTGGAGGGAAGGGGGGGGAGCAAAAAAATCCCAACCCGCAAGTGATGCACAATACAATTGCTCACCATCTGCCGACTGATACTCAGCCCGACCTGAGCAGTGATCTGAGCCTTCTGGGTAATTCCCCCCATGTTGTGGTTTAGGCCCAGCCGGTAACTCAGAACCACGCAGCTGCTTGCTCACTCCCCTGCTTCTTCCTCCCTCTGCTCCCGGAGGGGATGGGGAGGAGAATCGAAAGAATGTAACTCCCACTGGTTGAGATAAGAACAGTCCAGTAACTAAGGTATAATATAAAACCACTACTACTACCACTAATAATAATAATGATAAGGGAAATAACAAGGGGAGAGAATACAATTGCTCACCACCCACTGACCAAGCGGTGATCTGGGCTTTATGGGTAACTCCCCCCAGTTTACATAGTGGGCATGACGTGCTGTGGGATGGAATACCCCTTTGGCTACTTTGGGTCAGGTGTCCTGTCTCTGCTTCCTCCCGGCTTCCCCTCCTCCCTGGCAGAGCATGAGACCGAGAAAGTCCTGGATCGGAGTAAACATTACTTAGCAACAACTAAAAACATCAGTGTTAGCAGCGTTGTTCCAAGGCCGAAAGTCAAAAACACAGCACTGCACCAGCTACTAAGAAGGAGAAAAATGACTGCTACAGCTGAACCCAGGACAGTATCCACCTCTTATTCCACACCATTCACGTCATGCTCAGGTCGCATATTTTAAAATATATGTCCTGGGTTCAGCTATAGCAGTCATTTTTCTCCTTCTTAGTAGCTGGTGCAGTGCTGTGTTTTTTTAACTTTCAGCCTGGGAACAACACTGATAACACCGATGTTTTTAGTTGTTGCTAAGTAATGTTTATTCCAACCAAGGACTTTCTCAGTCTCATGCTTTGCCGGGGAGGAGGGGAAGCCGGGAGGAAGCAGAGACGGGACACCTGACCCAAACTAGCCAAAGGGGTATTCCATACCACAGCACGTCATGCCCAGTATATAAACCGGGGGGAGTTACCCGGAAGGCCCAGATCACTGCTCGGGTCGGGCTCGGTATCGGTCGGCGGGTGGTGAGCAATTGTTGTATCCTCTCCCCTTGTTATTTCGCTAATCATTATTATCACTGGTGGTAGCAGTAGTGGTTTTGTATTATACCTTAGTTGTGGGACTGTTCTTATCTCAACCTGTGGGAGTTACATTCTTCCGATTCTCCTCCCCATCCCTCCGGGAGTGGGGGGAGGAAGGGGGGGAGTGAGCGAGCGGCTGTGTGGTTCTGAGTTACTGGCTGGGCTCAAACCACGACAATATACCATGACTTTTGTCTCATATGTATACACACCCATATATATATATACACACATACACACCCCCCCCCCTCACAGAGAGCTATCATTCCTTAGTCCATGGACCAATCCCTATAAAGCTGCTGAATTCATCCAGTCCATGATGTCAGGCTCCATCTCTTGTAACAGTCTTTCAGGGCAGGAGGGATGGTGTGTCGTGTTGGGTTGTTGCCTGCTGATGACACGGCCGAGCTCATCTAGTCACTGCTGAGCTCATTTGGTTTCCTCAAAGTTCATTCTTTGTTGTGGTGATGATCGGAGGGAAGTCAGGGTCAGTTGCTGATGACCTGAAGGTACCTAGCTGGTGGGCTATCAAAGTGTTATAGAGCAGGTAACAGCATACAATTGAGTTCATTGGCTGTTTTCCCCCAAAATGAAATCCCCTTGAGGTACACATTGAACTTCCCCATCTTCCCGCATTACCCACCAAGTATATCCAGGTCCCTGAGCAAAAGCAACCCCACGAGTGGGTTTGCCTTTACCTGAAGCAGGAATAACCCAGACTATCTTCCCCAACAAATTCTTTATGTGCACCACAGGAACTTTATCCCCCTCTACGGTATGTAAATGTTCTGATTGGGCTGGGCCAGCCCTGTTGGCAGATCCCCTAGTGTTGACCAACCAGCTAGCTTTTGGTAAATGTGCATCCCAATTTTGAAAGTCCCGACACCCATTGCTCTCAGGGTAGTTTTTAACAGCCCATTGTACCGTTTGATTTTCCCAGAGGCTGGTGCATGGTAGGGGATGTGATATACCCACTCAATGCCATGCTCTTTGGCCCAAGTGTCCATAAGGTTGTTCCGGAAATGAGTCCCATTGTCTGACTCAATTCTCTCTGGGGTGCCGTGTCGCCACAAGATTTGTGTCTCAAGGCCCAGGATAGTGTTCCGGGCAGTGGCGTGGGACACAGAATATGTTTCCAGCCATCCGGTGGTTGCTTCCACCATGGTAAGCACATGGCGCTTGCCTTGGTGGGTTGGTGGGAGTGTGATATAGTCAATCTGCCAGGCCTCCCCATATTTGTACTTCAGCCATCGTCCTCCATACCAGAGAGGCTTTATCTGTTTGGCTTGCTTAATTGCAGCACATGTTTCACGTTCCTGAATAACCTGGGCAATAGTGTCCATTGTTAAGTCCACCCCTCCATCACGAGCCCATCTAGATGTTGCATCTCTGCCTTGATGGCCTGAGGTGTCATGGGCCCACTGGGCTAAAAATAATTAACCCTTATGTTGCCAATCTAAGTCCATCTGAGCCACTTAAGTCTTAGCAGCTTTATCCACTTGTTGGTTGTTCTGGTGTTCCTCAGTGGCCAGACTCTTGGGTACATGAACATCTACGTGGCGTACCTTCACCACCAGGTTCTGCACCCGGGGAATGATATCTTGCCGAATTGCAGCAGCCCAGATGGGTTTACTTCTGCGTTGCCAGTTGCTCTGCTTCCATTGCTGCAACCACCCCCACAGGGCATTTGCCACCATCCATGAGTCAGTAGAGAGATAAAGTACTGGCCATTTTTCTTTGTTCAGCAATGTCCAAGGCCAGCTGGATGGCTTTCACCTCTGCAAACTGACTTGATTCACCCTCTCCTTCAGCAGTTTCTGCAACTTGTCCCAGGGGACTCCACACAGCTGCCTTCCATCTCCAATGTTTTCCCACAATAGGGCAGGACCCATCAGTAAACAAGGCATATTGCTCCTCACTTTCTCACAGTTTATTTTACATTTTGGCCTCTTCAGCATGCATCACCTTCTCCTCTGGTAACATCCCAAAATGTTTGCTTCTGGCCAGTCCATGATGACTTCTAGAGTTCCTGGACGACTGGGATTTCCTAATCGAGCTCGTTATGTAATTAGTGTGGCCCACTTACTCCATGTAGCATCGGTTGAATGATTTATAGATGAGTCTCTGCCTTTGAACATCCAGCCCAGCACAGGCAACCGGGGTGCCAGGAGGAGCTGTGCATCAGTGCCAATCACTTCTGAAGCAGCTTGAACCCCTTCATAGGCTGTTAGTATCTCTTTTTCAGTGGGTGTATGGCTGGCCTCGGATCCTCTGTATCCCGGAATCCAAAAGCCGAGGGGTCGACCTCGAGTCTCCCCTGGAGCTTTCTGCCAGAGGCTCCAGGTAGGACCATTCTCTTTGCCTGTGGTGTAGAGCACATTTTTCTTATCTGGCCCGGTCCGGACTGGTCCAAGGGCTACTGCATGAACTCTCCCTCGTTTAATTTGTTCAAAGACATGTTGTTGCTCAGGGCCCCATTTGAAATCAGTCTTCTTCTAGGTCTTGTGTTAGAGAGTGCTTAAAATCAGACTGTAATTTGGGATGTGGAATCTCCAGAACCTCCCACCACCTAAGAAAGCTTGTATTTCTTTCTTGTTAGTTGGTGGAGACATTGCTATTATCTTGTTAATCAAATCTGTGGCGACATCCATCTTGCCATTTTATTCCCCAAAATTGAATCTCCTGTTCAGGTTCCTTGACCTTACTCCATTTTATGGCAAAACTGGCCTTCAGCAGGATTTGGATTATTTTCGTCGCTTTCTCAAAAAGTATTCCACTGTATCACCCCACACGATAATGTCATCAATGTATTGCAGGTGTTCTGGAGCTTGCCCCTGTTCCAGTGCAGTCTGGATCAGTCTATGGCAGATGGTAGGGCTGTGTTTCCACCCCTGGGGCAGTCGGTTCCAAGTGTACTGGATGCTCCTCCAAGTAAAAGCGAACTGTGGCCTGCATTCTGCTGCCAAAGGGATTCAGAAAAATGCATTGGCAATATCAGTTGTGGCATCCCACTTGGCTGCCTTTGACTCCAGTTCATATTGAAGTTCTAGCATGTCCGGTACGGCAGCACTCAGTGGTGATGTGACTTCATTCACGCCACGATAGTCTACTGTTAGTCTCCACTCTCCATTAGACTTCTGCACTGGCCATATGGGGCTATTAAAGGGTGAGCAGGTCCTGCTGATCACTCCTTGGCTCTCCAGTCTACGGATCAGCTCATGGATGGGAATCAGGGAGTCTCAGTTGGTGTGATATTGCCACCGGTGCACTTTTGTGGCAGTAATTGGCACTTGTTGTTCTTCGACCTTCAGGAACCCCACAAGAGAAGGATCCTCAGAGAGACCAGGCAAGGTGGACAGCTGCTTAATTTCCTCTGTCTCCAAGGCAGCGATACCAAAAGCCCATCTATACCCTTTTGGGTCTTTGAAGTACCCTCTCCTGAGATAGTCTATGCCAAGGATGCATGGAGCCCCTGGACCAGTCACAATAGGGTGGTTTTGCCACTTCCTAGTCAGGGTGATTTCAGCCTCCAGTACAGTCAACTTTTGGGATCCTCCTGTCACTCCAGAAATACAAATGGGTTACACACCTGGATAGCTAGATGGCATCAGGGTACACTGTGTACTGGTATCTACTAGAACCTTAAATTCCTGTGGGACTGATGTGCCAGGCCATCTGATCCCCACAGTCCAGTAAACCCGATTGTCCCTCTCCTTCACCTGCCTGGAGGCAGGCCCCCTCTAATAGTGATCACAAGATTGTCCACTTATGTCTTGTAGAAAGGGGTTAGAATTCTTTATCACAGGAGCTGGAGTAAAATCAGCTCTTCCACTCCATCTGAGAAACTGCTCACCAGAGACTGGAGCAGCAACTTTCCTGGGAGGATCATCTTTGACCATTATTTTCCTCTTTAATTCACGCACTTGTTCTTCCAGAACTGAGGTAGGTTTTCCATCCCACTTTCTCATGTCTTCTCTGTGATCCTGCAGATAAAACCATGGGGTTGCCCGTGGCATGTACCTCCTATGTTTTCCCTCTCGGGCAATAGGGCGCCTTCTATTAATAGCTGAGATGTGGGTACGTGGGGAGCTGGATAGATCTTCTCTCAATTGTTTGAACTCCTGGGACAGTTTTTCCACAGCTGAAATGATGGAAGGGGTGATTGTCTTCGAACTCTCGGAGTTGACAAGTCAGTTCATCCACTGTTGGTGGTGCTATGTCATTCCAGGTCATTGATGCCCATGAGTGGGCATATGATGATGGGGCACTCCATTTAAGTTTCCGCCACATGGGTAGTGTACATTCGACTTCATCTGGATCTACGGGTGCATTCCCAGCATCTGGCCTACGATAGATCATCTCTAGAATGGCTGATTCCCTCAGGGACTGGATGCCATTCTTTATCGTGGTCCACTTGGCTGAGCGACACATAACATCATCCTTGTAGGGAAACCTTTCCTTCACAGCTGCCAGGAGCTGCCTCCAAAGGCTGAGGGCTCGCTTCTCTCTTGCAATCGCTTTGTCAATTCTTCCTTCCTTAGCAAGTGATCCCAGCTGCTTGGCTTCCCTACCTTCCAGTTCGTGACCGTTGGCCCCATTGTCCCAGCATCGGATCAACCAGGTGACAATGTGCTCCCCTGGAAGACGGGTGAAATCTTTTCACATATTCCGCAGCTCGGTTGAGGTCCGGGGTCGAGAAGTCACCTCTTCTTTTTCTTCCTCTGATTCACGTATTAATAATTCTTGTTCAGATGCTGTCCCCTGTAGTAAGTGCATTGGGTCTTCATCTTTCTTCACTGCAGGGGTTGCCCTTTGTGCCTCTCATTTGCTTTTCCCCTTGCTTACAGGGGCAACCGATATTGGCACGGATTGGTCGTTTGTTTTAGCTGCAGTGTCTATCACTGTGGTTGGAGTGGCTGCAGTATCTGTTGTCACGGTTGGTGCAGCTCTTGTGCTTAGGGGTTGAGTAGCACCAGCAGCTGCGTTTTCTGTTGCTCTCAGGGTTTGAGTAGCTGCTGTACTTGTTGCTGGAGTTGGTATAGCTGCAGTGCTTGGAGTAGCTGCATTGTCTGTTGCTGTTGGGGTTTGAGTAACTGCATTGTCTGTTGTTTTGCTGTCAGGTCCAGAGACATCTTTTTACCTTTGAAGGTGCTTGATAGTGTTGAGCAGGGCTCTGTAGGCATAGGCCAAGCCCCAGCACCTTGCCATGATTTGTCCTTCTCTGGTATTTACCAGGATGACAACACACCTCGTTTAAGCATTTTGCTAGTTTTTCTGGATGTTGCACTTGTTCAGGGGTGAAGTTCCAAAGCACTGGAGGGGCCCACTGGCCTAGATACTTGCCCATACTATCCCCCACACCCTGCTACTCATGACTGTCCAGCCTCAGGGAAAATCTCTTGGTGGTCCTCCTATATCGTCATCTAACCCTAGACAAGATCCAAGCCCGACCCTGCTTAACTTTCGAGATCAGACGAAATAGGACATTTTCAGGGTGGGATGGCCGTTGGTTAAACACTCGCTCTGTGTTTGCCAACATGCTGATCCCCAGCAGAAGCAGCAGGCAGGTCTCAAGGGTATTCAAAGGCCATTCAGAACTTTTAGAACTTTCAAATGCTGCTGTAAATAGCCTGGTGGGGGAGTGGGGGCTGTAAGGGAATGCCTTCTTCATAGGTTGACCCCCGAAGAGGAAGAAAAATGTTTAATTGCTAAATAATTCTGGTATATGCCTCCCAAAGTATGGAGGTGATGACCACACTGGGAACGCAAGCCAGACCAGTTTCATGATCAATGAGTCTATTGTATTACAAGTCATTACCATGAAGTACAGTGAAACAAGAACCTTAGCCCAGGCCCCCCAGCCGATAAACACTAAAAGAGCAAGTACTGGCTGTAAGTAAGGTACGACATGCTGAAACTCTGAGATCAAATAATGCAACATTGTGAAGAGTGACTATTAATCCGAAACAATGAATGCTTATCACAAATATGATTAGACACGCTCTGGTCAGATCTGTCGTTATCTCAACCCTTCGTGCCCCACGTTGGGTGCCACAAAGAACTGTTGTGGTTTGAGCCCAGCCGGTAACTCAGAACCAAGTAGCCCCCTGCTTGGGGGATGACATTAAACTTGCTTTCATGATTTCTTTTACTAAGAGCCTCAGAACTCTAGTTTTGTATGTGGTTTGGTTTTTAGACTGAATCTGGCTATGGATCAGAGTCAAGTTTACGACGCCATGGCTCCATGGTCTCTCTTGTTTCTGGAGCAAGTGGATACTCTGCAACATCCACCTCTTCATTCAAGGTTAGTGACTAATGTTTTCTTAGTATTGGTGTGTAAATAACACGCACAAGTGGAAAGGAAATAAGCTATGTGAAGACTTATTCACACAATTGTAGGAGAAAAACCCCACCATATCTTTGGTTTATTATAAGTTTTAGTAATTAGCATGTGATGATGAACAGATTGTACAGGAAGCTTTTTCATGCCTCTGTGCAGTTGTCCATGTTAAACTATGGTATCATTTTCAAATGGCAAGAAAATCAAACCTGTAGGAGGATATATTAACTTTTCCTAGCATATTTTTGAGGATATCAGGGCTTCTAAATGAAAGGAAATGCGGATTCTGTGACTTTACTGATTGACAAATGATGTCTTTCCTTGTTTCACGTGTATAAATATTTAACATTTGAACTTGGGTGGGCTGTACTTTTAGGAGAGCAGAAGAGGAGCAGCACAAGTAGGGGGGGAGTAAAGATTAGAACAAAGATCTTAAACTACAACTGACTGTTTTCAGGCAAATAGGCGTAAACCTGGTAGCATGCAAGATCATGTTTTTATTGAATGCTCTAAATTAGCAGATGCAGGAAAAATTGAGATCAGTGATCAGTGGTTAAAATGAGTAAGAAACACTTTTATACAGTTTCTTATTTTCCAACATTAACAGTATTTTATAGCTGCTGATATCTGAAATGTCTGTAGTGTACTTGAAGTTTTTCTTCATAACTGCAGAATTTTTTTTTTTTTTTTTTTTTTTTTTTTGCATTGAGTTATTGCTGAGTATGTAGAAGCATTTGAGCCTTTTTTCTCTTGCATTTTCAGAAGGGCCATAGCTTACGTGAGAAGCTTGCAGAAATGGAAACCTTTAGGGACATCTTGTGTAGACAAGTTGATACTTTACAGAAATACTTTGATGCCTGTGCAGATGCAGTTTCCAAAGATGAACTCCAGAGGGATAAAGGTAAAACTGTAATTAAAAACTCTTATTTCTATAGAATTTAACTTTTTACACAATTGTAGGCTTAAATTATAGGTTTAAACTAACAATAGTGTGTGTGGCTTTAAACTAACATAGTAACATACAGCAAACTGTTCTAACTTGCTAACACATAGAGAGAAAGGAATGTTTGGCTGACGGGGGAAGGAACATGATGGGACTGATAACAACTAGGGAGACAGTAAATAAGACCAAGGATGCTAGCCTTCAAGATAACAGAGACTGGAAGAGAACAGAAGCAAGGACATACCATTGCTAACTCAGCACTAGGACCTTGTGAGCGTGCACAAGCACTGAGGTCATCCAGTAAACACAGTGAGGAAGACTATCGGTGACCACCAGAGACCCCCACTCAGCAAGAAAGTGCATGCTTAGTTAGGATGCACATACTCTGCCAGCAAGTAATGGGTGCGCTCACCTTTGTGAAACGTTTCATGTTTGCGCCCAGTGCTGCAATAAAGAATGCTGCTTTCTGAAACTCCACATTGAGTCTTAGAGAGTTTCTCCAACCGACTTTTGCTATAACACAATAATAGCCCTTGAAATAGTTACTATAGCATTTAGAATCATAGAATCATAGAATCGTAAGGGTTGGAAAGGACCTTAAGATCATCTAGTTCCAACCCCCCTGCCATAGGCAGGGACACCTTGCCCTAAACCATGTGGTCCAAGGCTCTGTCCAACCTGGCCTTGAACACCGCCGGGGATGGAGCATCCACAACCTCCCTGGGCAACCCATTCCAGTGCTTCACCACCCTCACTGTAAAGAACTTCTTCCTTATATCTAATCTAAACTTCCCCTGTTTAAGTTTGAACCCATTACCCCTTGTCCTACCACTACAGTCCCTAAGGAAGAGTCCCTCCCCAGCATCCTTATAGACCCCCTTCAGATACTGGAAGGCTGCTATGAGGTGTCCACGCAGCCTTCTCTTCTCCAGGCTGAACAGCCCCAACTTTCTCAGCCTGTCTTCATACGGGAGGTGCTCCAGCCCTCTTATCATCCTCGTGGCCCTCCTCTGGACTTGCTCCAACAGCTCCATGTCCTTTTTATGTTGAGGACACCAGAACTATACGCAGTACTCCAAGTGAGGTCTCAAAAGAGCAGAGTAGAGGGGCAGGATCACCTCCTTTGACCTGCTGGTCACGCTTCTTTTGATGCAGCCCAGGATACGGTTGGCTTTCTGGGCTGCAAGCACACACTGCCGTCTCATGTTAAGCTTCTCATCAACCAACACCCCCAAGTCCTTCTCCTCAGGGCTGCTCTGAATCTCTTCTCCACCCAACCTGTAGCTGTGCTTGGGATTGCCCGAACCCAGGTGTAGGACCTTACACTTGGCTTGGTTAAACTTCATAAGGTTGGCATCAGCCCACCTCACAAGCCTATCAGGGTCCTTCTGGATGGCATCCCTTCCCTCCAGCGTGTCAGCCGAACCACACAGCTTGGTGTCGTCGGCAAACTTGCTGAGGGCGCACTCAATCCCACTGTCCATGTCACCAACAAAGATGTTGAACAGGACCGGTCCCAACACCGATCCCTGAGGGACACCACTCATTACACGTTTCCAACTGGACATCGAGCCATTTACCACAACTCTTTGCGTGCAGCCATCGAGCCAGTTTTTTATCCACCAAGTGGTCCATCTATCAAATTGATGTCTCTCCAATTTAGAGACAAGGATGTCGTGTGGGACAGTGTCGAACGCTTTGCACAAGTCCAGGTAGATGACGTCAACTGCTCTGCCGCTGTCCATCAGTTCCGTGGCTCCATCAGAGAAGGCCACCAAATTGGTCAGGCAGGATTTCCCCTTAGTGAAGCCATGTTGGCTGTCACCAACCACCTCATAGTTTTTCATGTGCCTTAGCATGTTTTCCAGGAGAAACTGTTCCAAGATTTTGCCAGGCACAGAGGTGAGGCTGACTGGTCTGTAGTTCCCCGGGTTTTCCACCTTCCCCTTCTTGAAAATGGGGATTATATTACCCTTCTTCCAGTCATCGGGAACTTCACCTGACTGCCATTTGATACCATATAAATAGAATATGTATCTTAAATTTACTCTTTAGTAATGGGATTAATCATAGATATTTCTGCATCAACAGTGTTAGCTATTTTCACTTCAGAAGCTGGATTCCCATAAAAATCTGCCTAACTTAAATATTAACCTGTAGCTGTCAACTGTATAAAAGTAATGTTCTTTTAAGCATTTGATGTTATAGAACAATAATTGCTTACCCCATAAAATGAATTCAAGTTAGTTTACTGCTGTATCTCTTACCTTTATTTTGAGAAATAATAGGATATTAGTTTTGATAGGAACAATATGTTCTTTAAAAAAGGCAAAGGTTCTGCCGTAATGAATGCTCCTGAGATGTATTGGCTGCAGCTAGAGCACTGAGTATGCACATAATGTCCTAGTAGACTCAGGTATGGATGTCTATGTATCTCTGAATTGTTCTTCCCAGAGCACAGCTTGTTGTATTCAGGCACTCTCTTGAGGTGTTTATATTCATCTTCACATTTGTTCTGGCAGCCTGAAACTTTGGATAGTGAGAAAACAGATAAGTACTATTCCACTTTGAGTACTTTCTAGTGTAAAACAGTAGATAATTGCTCAGTCATGGCTCCCTGCTTATCCAGTTGTAACACCAAAATAATGTTCTTCTTACCATCAAGTGCTAAATTTTGGCACTGAGCAAATGTTAGTCTCTTGATTGTTTCTGATGGTAATGTCGATAGTGGTCTCAGGTTAAAAAAAAAGAAGGGGGGGGTGGTGGTGGTGGTGTCATGACTGTTGTTATAGGAAAAAATCTTAAACAGTGCTTAGACATGAAGATGCTCTTCATAGAATCATAGAATAGTTAGGGTTGGAAAGGACTGTAAGATCATCTAGTTCCAACCCCCCTGCCATGGGCAGGGACACCTCGCACTAGACCATGCTCTTTAATTTTTTCTTGCTCAGTAAAGAGTTGGGAAAGCTTTCTCACTCCCGTAACACACTCTCTTTCACATTTAGTGGTAGAAGATGATGAAGATGATTTTCCTACAATGCGATCCGATGGGGACTTTTTACATAACAGTAACAGCAGTAAGGAAAAATGTAAGTGTGTCACCTTTTTCACTGAAAATTCATATGAATCCTATGATAAGCCTGATACAAGATGGGCATTTATGCTCTTTTCTAAGCAGAAAATGACAAGAATAGTTATTTGAATGTATGTGACAGGAAGTTCTTATTTGTGTTAAGATAATCATGAAAAGCAGCTAAGGAATGATAATCTGAGTTAGTCTTAACTCAGACTATTCTGTGTCCAAAGCCATTTCCACTACAAAATTCTGTTGAAACAGCTGCATCATTTGGATATTGGGAACTGAGATTTATAACAAGCAATTGTAGTTTTTCTTGCAAGTGTTATCTGCTTTAGCAGTGTGGCAGAGCACAATGCTTTTTCAGTTAGGTGTGCCTTATTATGTTTTCTCTAAGTTCTATGGCTATGTAATGGTTAAGTCAACATTGTATGATTCTCACTCATCATAATTTTAGCTCTTTTTTTAACTTTATTTTCCAATGTTATGCTGAACAGAATTCTAATTTTTATTCTTATCTGTCGTGGTTTAAGCCCAGCCAGTAACTCGGAACCACACAGCCGCTCGCTCACTCCCCCACTTCTTCCTCCCCCCACTCCCGGAGGGATGGGGAGGAGAATCGGAAGAATGTAACTCCCACCGGTTGAGATAAGAGCAGTCCAGTAACTAAGGTATAATACAAAACCACTACTACTACCACTAATAATAATAATGATAAGGGAAATAACAAGGGGAGAGAATACAATTGCTCACCACCTGCTGACTGATACCCAGCCCAACCTGAGCAGTGATCTAGCCTTCTGGGTAACCCCCCCCCCCCAGTTTATATACTGGGCGTGATGTGCTGTGGTATGGAATACCACTTTGGCCAGTTTGGGTCAGGTGTCCTGTCTCTGCTTCCTCCCGACTTCCCCTCCTCCCTGGCAGAGCATGAGACTGAGAAAGTCCTTGGTCAGAGTAAACATTACTTAGCAACAACTAAAACCATCGGTGTTATCAGCGTTGTTCCCAGGCTGAAAGTCAAAAACACAGCACTGCACCAGCTACTAAGAAGGAGAAAAATGACTGCTATAGCTGAACCCCGGACAGTATCTTAAATGATATGGTTATAGTCATTGTACTCACTGCATCCATGCCATAAATGTGAAGAACTCACGCAAGTCTTGCTGTTTTAGAACTCTGATACTTCTGGCCTGCCAGAAGTTGTATATGCATTTAAAATTCTACTCGCATTCTTCTTATACTTTTTCTTGTTTCCCAACTGAAATAATTTCAGTATTTACATTCTCTAGTTGTTGACAATTCAATATTTGTTAGACTTTGGTTTACAAAATTTTGAAGCAGTACAGTTTCAAATCTGATGGAATATCCAAAAGAAGTACCTTTCAAAATTTTTTTCAAGAACCTGGAAAATATATTGGCAAAATAAGCCTTTTCTGTCTTCTGTTTTCTTTTTAACTGGCTCTAGTTCCCTGTGTGTTGCATGTTTCCTTGCTGTATTTAAATGCTCTTTCTAGATTATTGCTGGAACTGTTACGAGGTAAGGAAATGGAAGGAGCTTTCAGTATACTTCCAGAGAATTAATCATATGAGTAGATTTTTTCACAGATATAAAGTGCTTGCCCTGCTAAGGATTAATTGTGGTGCTGATTTCAGAGGTTAAGTAGCATATAACTGAAGTTTCGAATAAATCTTTCTTGCCTCTTATAAGCAAATATAAGCAAGCTTGCAACACTCACAGGAATTTAAGTGATATACACATTTCTCTTGTAAAAGGACGGCAGGAAGAAAAAGTTAACATGACTGTAGAAATTTGCGTACTGCTCTGAAGAAGACATTTTGGGTAGGCTTTTCTGTGTTCTCTAGGATCTTTGTGTGAATAGTTAAAAAGAGCACTATGAAGGTATTTAAATTTATGGCTCACTTTCCAATTAGAAAATCTGGTAACTGAAACAGAAAAAAAATAAGTTCAGAAAACACAAGTGAAGCAGAATACAATTGCTTACCACCAGCTGACCAATGCCCAACCTGTCCCTGAGCGGTGATCGGCCCCTTCTGGCCAACTCTCCCAGTTTATATACTGAGCATGATGTTCTAAGGTATGGAATATTCCTTTGGCTAGTTCAGGTCAGCTGTCCTGGCTGTGCTCCCTGCCAGCTTCTTGTGCACCTGGTTACTGTCAGAACATAAGAAACTAAGAAATTCTTGGTTTAGATTAAGCACTACATAGAAACAACTAAAACCATGGGGGTTTATTCTCAGACTAAAGACATGGCACTGTACCAGCTGCTAGGCAGAAAATTAACTCTCTTCCACAGGAAACCAGGACAGTATCCACCCCTTATTCCATACCATTTACGTCATTATCAGATCCCACACTTTCCAGTATACCATCACCTTTTTTGTCTCTTGACATATGTATGTAAATACAGATACCATTCCCTTAGTCTATGAACCATCCCTATAAAATTTCACTGAGTTCATTCAGTCCAGGACTGGGCCCCATCTTATCATAGCAGACTTTCAGGGCAGGAGAGATGGTGTGTGGTGTTGGACTGTTGCCTGCTGAAACCAGGTCTGATTTCATCACTGCTGTGCTCGTCCAGTTTCATCAAAGTTCATTCTTCATTAATGTGACGATCAAAAGGGAGTCAGGTTCAGGCCCGCAAGTCTTGGAGCAGAAGACACGGGCGCCACAAGATGCCCAGTGCAGTAATGGGCATGTAGCTTCCATAGAAGTGTTATATAGCAGTCAACAGCATACAATCTAATTTACTGGCTGTTCTCGCCCAAAATCACATCACCTGAGGTACACACTAGGCTTCCCCATCCTCCTGCATTACCCACCAAGTGCACCCAGGTCCCTGAGCAAAAGGAGTCGCATCTTGCCACAGTGCAGCAGTCCAGATGGATTTACCTCTGCATTGCCAGTTGCTCTGCTTCCATTGCTGCAACCACCCCCACAGGGCATTTGCCCCCATCCATGAGTCAGTAGAGAGATAAAGTACTGGCCATTTTTCTCGTTCAGCAATGTCCAAGGCCAGCTGGATGGCTTTCACCTCTGCAAACTGACTCAATTCACCCTCTCCTTCAGCAGTTTCTGCAACTTGTCCCAGGGGACTCCACACAGCTGCCTTCCATCTCCAATGCTTTCCCACAATAGGGCAGGACCCATCAGTAAACAAGGCATATTGCTTTTCACTTTCTGGTAGTTTATTATACATTGGGCCCTCTTCATCACGCATCAACTCCTCTTCTGGTGGCATTCTGAAATCCTTGCCTTCTGGCCATTCTATGATGACTTCTAGATTCCTGGACGACTGGGGTTTCCTATTCGAGCTCGTTGTGTAATTAGTGCAGCCCACTTACTCCATGTAGCATCAGTTGCATGATGTGTAGAGGAGACCTTCTCTTTGAACATCCAGCCCAGCACGGGCAACTGGGGTGCCAGGAGGAATCATAGAATAGTTAGGGTTGGAAAGGACCATAAGATCATCTACTTCCAACAGTGCCAATCACTTCCAAAGCAGCTTGAACCCCTTCAGAGGCTGCCAGTATCTCTTTTTTAATTGGAGTATAGCCGGCCTCAGATCCTCTGTTTCCCTGACTCCACAAGACAAGGGTGCTTTCTGCCAGAGGCTCCAGGTAGTACCATTCTCCCTGGTTGCAGTTTAGAGCACATTTTTCACATCTTGACTGGTCCAGACTGGTCCAAGGGCTACTGCATGAACTATTTCTCGTTTAATTTGTTCAAAGGCTTGTTGTTGCTCAGGGCCTTATTTGAAATCATTCTTCCGGGTCACGTGATAGAGAGGGCTTACAATCAGACTGTAATTTGGGATGTGCATTCTCCAGAACCCCACAACACCTAAGAAAGCTTGTGTTTCTTTCTTGTTAGTTGGTGGAGACATTGCTATTATCTTGTTAATCACATCTGTGGCGACATCCATCTTGGCATTTTATTCCCAAAAACTGAATCTCCTGTGCAGGTCCCTTGACCTTACTCCGTTTTATGGCAAAACCGGCCTTCAGCAGGATTTGGATTATTTTCTTCCCTTTCTCAAAATCTTTTTCTGCAGTATTGCCCCACATGATGATATCATCAATGTATTGCAGGTATTGTAGAATACCAGGTTGGGAGGGACCTTAAGGATCATCTGGTCCAACCTTTCTAGGCAAGCATTACCTAGACTAAATGTCCAGTTCCCTGTCCAGCTGAATTTTACATACGTCTAGTACTGGGGAATCCACCCCTATCTTGGGGTGATAATTCCATTTTCTAATTGTTCTCATTGCAGGTGTTGGATCTCTGACTTGAAATGTCACAACGATTCAGAATTCAGAAGGATTTGGATTATTTTCCTCCCTTTCTCAAAAACTTCTTCCACTGTATCACCCCACACGATGATGTCATCAATGTATTGCAGGTGTTCTGGAGCTTGCCCCTGTTCCAGTGCAGTCTGGATCAATCCATGGCAGATGGTAGGGCTGTGTTTCCACCCCTGGGGCAGTCGGTTCCAAGTGTACTGGATGCCCCTCCAAGTAAAAGCGAACTGTGGCCTGCACTCAGCTGCCAAAGGGATTGAGAAAAATGCATTGGCAATATCAGTTGTGGCATACCACTTGGCTGCCTTTGCCTCCAGTTCATATTGAAGTTCTAGCATGTCCGGTATGGCAGCACTCAATGGTGGTGTGACTTCGTTCAGGCCACGATAGTCTACTGTTAGTCTCCACTCTCCATTAGACTTTTGCACTGGCCATATGGGGCTATTAAAGGGTGAGCGGGTCCTGCTGATCACTCCTTGGCTCTCCAGTCTACGGATCAGCTCATGGATGGGAATCAGGGAGTACAAATACAAATGGAAATGTTGGCAAATGCCATGTGGGGGTGGTTGCAGCAATAGAAGCGGAGTAACACAGAGGGAAACCCATCTAGGCTGCTGCATTGTGACAAGATATTGCTGTCCAGGTGGAGAACCTGGTTGTGAAGGTACACCATGTAAACGCCCATGTATGTACTGAAGAGTTGGAATCACACAGAATCACAGAATTGTTAGGGTTGGAATGGACCTCTGGAGATCATCTAGTCCAACCACCCTGCCAAGGCAGGGCCACCTAGAGGAGGTTACACAGGAATGCGTCCAGGCAGGTTTTGAATGTCTCCAGAGAGGGAGACTCCACACCTGCCCTGGGTAGCCTGTCCCAGTGCTCTGCCACCCTCAACATAAAGTTCTTCCTCACGTGGAGGTGAAATTTCTTGTGTTTTAGCTTATGTCCATTGCTTCTCATCCTGTTGCTGGGCACCACTGAAAAGAGTCTGGCACCATCCTCCTGGCACCTGCCTTTGAGATATTTATTTTCATTAATAAGCTTCCCTCTGTCTTTTCTTCTCTAAACAGGCCCAGCTCCTGCAATCTCTCCTCATAAGAGAGATGCTCCAAACTCCTGATCATCTTTGTGGCCCTCCGCTGGACCCTCTCCAGCAGCTCCTTGTCTGTCTTGTACTGAGGAGCCCAGCACTGGACACAGTGCTCCAGATGTGGCCTCACCAGGGCCAAGTTGAGGGGGAGGAACACCTCCCTCGACCTGCTGGCCATACTCCTCCCGATGCACCCCAGGATATTCTTGTCTCTCCTTTCCACAAGGGCACACTGATAGCTCATAGTCAACTTACCATCTACCAGTGCTCCCAGGTCCTTCTCAGCTGAACTGCTCTCTAGTAGGTCAGCCCCCATCCTGTACTGGTACTTGGGGTTCTTCCTCCCCAGGTGCAGTACCCTACACTTGCCCTTGTTGAACCTCATTAGGTTTCTCTCTGCCCAGTTCTCCAGCCTGTCAAGTTCCCACTGAATGGCAGCAAAGCCTTCACATGTATCAGCCACTCCCCCCAGCTTTGTATCATCAGCAAACTTGCTGAGGGTGCACTCCAGCCCTTCATCCAGGTCATTAATAAACAAGTTGAATAAGACCGGACCTAGTATTGATCCCTGGGGAACACCACTGACTACAGGCTTCCAACTGGATTCTACTCTGCTGATCATGACCCTCTGAACTCTGCCATTCAGCCAGTTCTCTGTCCACCTCACTGTCCATTCATCTAACCCACATTTCCTAAGCTTACCTGCGAGGATGCTGTGGGAGACAGTGTCAAAAGCCTTTCTGAAGTCGAGGTAGATAATATCCACTGCTCTCCCCTCGTCGACCCATCTTGCCATGTCATCATAAAAGGCTATTAGATTGGTCAAGCAAGATTTCCCCTTGGTGAATCCATGCTGACTACTCCTGATGACCTTCTTTTCTTCTACATGCTTGGTGATGACTTCCAGAATGACCTGTTCCATCACCTTTCCAGGGATGGAGGTGAGGCTGACTGGCCAGTAGTTTCCCGGGTCCTCCTTCTTGCCCTTTTTGTAGGTGAGAGTAACATTGACCTTCTTCCAATCATCAGGCACCTCTGCCGTTCTCCATGATTTTTCAAACATGATGGAGAGCAGCAGAGCAACATCTGCCAGCTCCCTCAGCACCCATGGGTGCATCCCATCAGCATGGATGTTAATTCTATCTAGCCTATCCATAACCCAATCCTCTGTGACCAGGGGGAAGTCTTCCTTTCTCCAGCCTTCTTCTCTTACCTCTGATGTCTGGGACTCCTGAGGGCCATCCTTAGTGGTAAAGACTGATGCAAAGAAGGCATTCAGTAATCCTGCCTTCTCTGTGTCTTCTGTTACCAGGACACCCATCTGATTCAGCAGCAGCCCCACATTTTCCCTTATCTTCCTTTTGCTGCTGATATACTTGTAGAAGCCTTTCTTATTATCGTTGGTGTCCTTTGCCAGACTCAATTCTAAGTGGGCCTTGGCCTTCCTTGTTGCATCCCTGCATACCCTGATGATGTTCCTATATTCCTCCCACTTGGCCTGTCCTTTTTTACACCTCCCATGAATTTCTTTCTTGAGTTTAAGATTTACTAGGAGGTCCCTGCTCATCCGTGCAGGTCTCCTGCCCCCCTTGCCTGATTTCATCATGGGGATACACTGGTCTTGGCCTAGGAGGAAGTTATGCTTAAACATTGACCAGCTCTCTTGGATTCCTTTGTCTTCTAGAGCCCCGAGGAACATCAGAACAACCAACAGGTGGATCAAGCTGCTAAGATTGAAGTGGCTCAGGTAGATTTAGAATGGCAACATAATTATTTATACCCCAGTGGGCCCATGACACCTCAGGCCATCAAGGCAGAGATGCAACATATAGATGGGCTCGTGATCGAGGGGTGGACTTAACAATGGACGCTCTTGCCCAGGTTATTCATGACTGTGAAACATGTGCTGCAATTAAGCAAGCCAAGCGGTTAAAGCTTCTCCGGTATGGAGGACAGTGACTGATGTATAAATATGGGGAAGTGTCCTGGTTTCAGCTGTAACAGTTATTTTTCTTCCTAGTAGCTGGTGCAGTGCTTTGTTTGGGCTTTAGTCTGAGAATAATGCTGATAATACACCGATGGTTTAGTTGTAGCTCAGTAGCACTTACCCCGATCAGGGACTTTTCAGTTTCATGCTCTGCCAGTGAGGAGGGGCACAGGAAGCTGGGAGGAAGCAGAGACAGGACACCTGACCCAAACTAGCCAAAGGGATATTCCATCCCACAGCATGTCATGCCCAGTATAGAAACTGGGAGGAGTTACCCAGAAGGGGCTGATCACTGCTCGGGTTGGGCTGCATATCGGTCAGTTTGTGGTGAACAAATGTATTGTGCATCACTTGTGATTTCTGAGCTTTCATTTATTTTTTTGTGGTTTCCTTATTGTTGGTATTCTTTCTATTATCATTGTATTTTACCTTAGTTATTGGACTGTTCTTATCTCAACCTGTGGGATTTACATTCTTTCGATTCTTCTCCTCATCCCACCTGCCAAGTGGGGAAGGAGAGGGGTGAGTGAGTGGCTGCTGGTGCTGAGTTACTGGCTAGGTTTAAACCATGACAGGAGGCCTGGCAGATTGACTTTATCACACTGCCACCGACCCGCCAAGGCAAGCACCATGTGCTTACGATGATGGAAGCAACCACCAGGTGGCTGGAAACATACACTGTGCCCCACACCACTGCCTGGAACACTGTCCTGGGCCTTGAGAAACAAGTCTTGTGGTGACGCGGCACCCCAGAAAGAATTGAGTCAGACAATGGGACTCATTTCCAGAACAACCTTATAGACACTTGGGCCAAAGAGCATGGCATTGAGTGGGCATATCACATCCCCTATCATGCACCAGGCTTCAGAAAAAATCAAATGATACAATGCACTGTTAACGACTATTTGCTGAGAGCAATGGGTATTGGGACCATGAAGAATTGGGATACACATTTAATAAAAGCCACCTGGTTAGTCAGTACTAGAGGATCTGCCAACAGAGCTGTCCCTGCCCAATCAAAAGTTTTATTTTCTGTAGGGGGGGGGTAAAGTTCCTGTGGTGCGCATAAAGAATCTGCTGGGGAAGACAGTCTGGGTTATTCCTGCCTCAGGCAAAGGCAAACCCACTCGTGGGATTGCTTTTGCTCAGGGACCTGGGTGCATTTGGTGGGTAATGCAGGAGGATAGGGAAGTCCGGTGTGTACTTTAAGAGGATTTGATTTTTGGTGACAGTAGTCAATGAATTAAGCTGTACAATGTCAAGTGCTCTATAACACTATATATTATCCCTTCCATGGTGGCTATATACCCATCACCACATTGGGCATCTAATGACACCTGTTTCTGACACTCCAGATTTGAGGATATGTACCCCACTCAATTTTGATCACCACATTAACAAAGAATTAACTTAGATGAAATCAGAGAAGTGCAGTAATGATAGAATCAGAACTGGCTCCAGCATGCAATATTCTAACACCACACACCATTCATCTTTCCTGCCCTGAAAGACTGTTATGACAGATGGAGCCCCAAAGTCATGGACTAAATGAACTCAACGAACTTTGGTAGAGATGGTCCATAGACTAAAGGAATGATATCTTTATCTGTATATCAAGAGACAGAACAGGTGATGGTGTATTGGGAAGTGTGGGACCTGGCATGACATAAATGGTATGGAATAAGGGATGAATACTGCCCTGGTTTCCCCTGGAACAGAGTTAATTTTCTTCCTAGTAGCTGGTACAGTGACATGTTTTGGCTTTATTCTGAGAATAATGTTGATAACACCCCCGTGGTTTTATTTGTTGCTAAGTAGTGCTTACTCTAAATCAAGGGCTTTTTCCTTTTCCCATGTTCTCTCAGTGAGGAGGAACACAAGAAGCTGGGAGAGAGCACAGCCAGGACAGCTGACCCGAACTAGCTAAAGGGGTATTCCACACTGTAGAACATCATGCTCAGTTAGCCAGGAGGGGCCGATTGCTGCTCGGGTCGGGCTGGATATCAGTCAGTGGGTGGTGAGCAATTGTATTAGACATTGCTTGTTTTCTGAATTTTTCTCCTTTCCCCCCCCATTATCATTATTATTATTATTTATTTTTTATTATTTCTATTATTATATTTTACTTCATTTCAATTATTAAACTGCTCTTATCTTAACCCGCAGGTTTTACCTTTTTTCTGATTCTTATCCCCATCCCACAGGGTGGGGAGTGAGTGAGCAGCTGCATCATACTTAGTTGCTGGCTGGGGTTAAACCAGGACATGCACCCAACCATTTCCCTTTCATTTACAATTAGTTTAGTGACGTAAGATTTTAAGATGGCATAAAATTGAAAAGATAAAGGAACTTTGGTTTTCTACTTACTGTCTTTTAAAACTAATCTTCCATTTCACTGGAAAACAGATTTTATCAACCAATTCATATTTGGGACATCTGGGAAAGTATTATAAACAGCATGTTATGAACAAGATGGGAAAACTGATCTATCCTAAAAGACATCAAGGTGCGTAGGAGAGAAGGGCTGAAGAGCTATTGAAGAAGGCTAAAGTGTGGTATGAAAAATTCATTATGAAAAAGGCTAGAGAAATCAATTTACAAATAAAGCAAAATGTTTAGAAGACAGGAAAATTAAAAACGAACCACTTGGAAGATGTTGAAATTTAAGTTAAAGTAGTAGAAAAATCATACTGCTGCTTCTTTCAGTTGGCTGCATAGTCTGATCACTAGGATAGAAGAACAGTTGCAATGATAAGAACACTTTCCTATTTGCCTTTAACTTGAACCTACAGATGTCCTGATGCATGATTTCAATTTGAAACACTCAGTCTTGTAGCTGACGTGTTCTGGGTTCAGCTGTAGCAATCATTTTTCTCCTTCTTAGTAGCTGGTGAAGTGCTGTGTTTTCGACTTTAGTCTGGGAACAGTACTGATAACACACCAATGTTTTTAGTTGTTGCTAAGTAATGTTTACTCCGATCAAGGATTTTCTCAGTCTCATGCTCTGCCAGGGAGGAGGGGAAGCCGGGAGGAAGCAGAGACAGGACACCTGACCCAAACTAGCCAAAGGGGTATTCCATACCACAGCACGTCATGCCCAGTAAAAATCCACACCTCCACACGGAGACCAGAACTTGAGTCTGGTCTCCGTGTGGAGATTCTGGTCTGGGAGCAGGGGGAGGCCAGTATATAAACTGGGGGGAGTTACCTGGAAGGCCAGATCGCTGCTCAGGCTGGGCTGGGTATCGGTCGGCAGGTGGTGAGCAATTGTATCCTCTCCCCTTGTTATTTCCCTTATTATTATTATTGGTGGTAGTAGTAGTGGTTTTGTGTTATACCTTAGTTACTGGACTGCTCTTATCTCAACTGGTGGGAGTTACATTCTTTTGATTCCCCTCCCCAGCCCTCTGGGAGCAGGGGGAGGAAGAAAGGGGGGAGTGAGCGAGCAGCTCCATGGTTCCGAGTTACTGGCTGGGCTTAAACCACGACACGTGAAAAAAAGATGTTAAAAAGGGAATAGGAACGATATTCACCTCTCCAAATAGAAAAAAAAATCTCCTGACAGATACTTCTAATGTGCTGAGGTTCAGCTGTTGCTGAGATGGGGTTTGAGGCTGTTTTCTGACATTTTCTGGGACGACAAATATCTCCTGTGATTAGGAGTGAATCAAAATACTCCCATCCACAGTAAGGAATATCTTGAGTGATCTTCTCTTCAAAGAAATAGGCCTTGCATGTTTCTGAAAGAAGTTTGATTTAGTCCAGAATTATAATGGCTGAAAGGAACTATGGACACCAACTTTGAAGCTGCAAGCTACTTTGAGACTCTTTAAGAATGACTTAGAATATATGATGACTGAAACCGTATGGAAGTATTAATGACTTATAGCTGAGACCTAAAGAAATCCAGGAACAAAAGCTGGCTTTTTTCCACAAAATGAGACTGTTGTGCTGCATCTCCTTTACAATCTACCATAGATTTCTGAAATTATTTTATAATGTTGCAGCCAGTGGTAATTTCTTCAGTGTGTCTAGCATATAGCATATTTAAGAGAAAAATCACATCTATAGGCAGTATAGCTGTGCTGGTAAGCCTGCACGTGAACATGGTCTATACCAGCAGGACATATTATTAGTATAAACTGCATTTTTTCATTACTCAAGTGTGTTATTGGTGAAGCTCTTGTTGTCTAATTTTCATTATTCAATGAATTCACTGCATCACCTCCTTGCCAGATTATACCACTTTCAGTCTTAGCCTCTTCTGTGTTCCCTCTGCAGCTGTTAAGGGGAAGGAGAGCTAGTTATTGCTTCAGAAACAGATCCTTCCTTCCTTCCTTCCTTCCGCTTCTTTCTTTCCTTCCTTCCTTCCGCTTCTTTCTTTCCTTCCTTCCTTCCGCTTCTTTCTTTCCTTCCTTCCTTCCGCTTCTTTCTTTCCTTCCTTCCTTCCGCTTCTTTCTTTCCTTCCTTCCTTCCGCTTCTTTCTTTCCTTCCTTCCTTCCGCTTCTTTCTTTCTTTCCTTCCTTCCGCTTCTTTCTTTCTTTCCTTCCTTCCGCTTCTTTCTTTCTTTCCTTCCTTCCGCTTCTTTCTTTCTTTCCTTCCTTCCGCTTCTTTCTTTCTTTCCTTCCTTCCACTTCTTTCTTTCTTTCCTTCCTACAGCTTCCTCCCTCCCTCCCTCCCTCCTTCCTTCCACCCTTCCTCCCTCCTTCCACCCTTCCTCCCTCCCTCCCTCCCTCCCTCCCTTTTTAGGGAGTATTCTTGATTAACACGAAACAAAAAAAGAAAGCTGTCTTCTACCATAGTATGTATGCTTATTGAGGTATTTGAAGTAGCATGTGATGTGTAAACATCTGTTTGAAAAAGTTTGATTCCTTCTGAAAGGAGGGCATAGAAAACCTCTGGAGGCTTAAACCATTGCTTAAGACCATGTGACGCTTTTTGTTCCTTAAGTGTAGCTATTGTGCTCTATCATTAGAGAACAGTAATTGCATTTCTCTTCCCTACAAGAACTGAGCTGCTTGAAAGCTCTACTTTACCCTTGCAGACAGATATTGAATAAACTTACACGAATTTTTTTTGTACTCTGTAAACCATAACAGTGGCACATTGAAAAACTGACAGACTGGGAAAAGAAAGCAGTATCCAACTGGGTGATAAGTCATTAGCTTGCCCCATGGCATAGCAGGAGTTACTTTAACTTGCTGGGATCAGTCAGCTTCAACATGGGTGTTACTTCTGCTTTCTAATATTTTCTGGCATTAATGTGTAGTGTTTGATTTGTTATTCTGTCAACCTACATACAGGTTTGACATAGAATAGGTACTTTTTTGTCACACATTTCAAGTGACTTGTTTAAATAGCCTTAACAACAGATGGCCTGATTGACAGCATGAAGTAGTTGGAACTGCAAAAGCCTACAGTACTTGGATAATTCAACACATTTGATACTTTTATATCATACATACCTTTTTATGTTGAGGTTTTTAAATCTATTGTTACCTGCTTAAAGCAACCTTGAAATGTTACCTTTGGGGTTTGATTGCATTTTTAAATTGTTCCTTTCTTAGTGCTGTATCTCATATGTTTTAAAGTTGCTCTGTGTTAATTGGGCCCCAATTCAAGCTGTCAAACTGCTACTGTTACAAAGTATTCCCACTCCCTCCACCCACGCAATTTGCAGAGTAATGCAGCATTACAATCAGCCTTGAAATACAGTATAGCAAAATGAAGCTGAAGGGATGCATTCCTCCTTTTGAATCTCTTTCTTATCCTTTGGATAGCTGAAAATTATTAGCACTTTTGATTTTTATTTTTAAATTAACTTTCTATCCAGTCTATTTTATTCAAACAGTTGTAATATAAAGCACATGCGTATAATGCTTGTTTGAGTTAAAGGCAGCTATTATTGAATGATTCATGTTTGGGTTTAGTGTTTCCACATGTGACACCCAAAGGAATTAATGGCATAGACTTTAAAGGAGAAGCTATAACTTTCAAGGCAACTACTGCTGGAATCCTTGCTACACTCTCTCATTGTATTGAACTCATGGTAAAACGTGAAGAAAGCTGGCAAAAAAGACTAGATAAGGTAAGATAACTTTCCTTTTACTTTTGTTGAAAAAATTGTTTCTTTAGCTTGAAATGGAAATTTCAAATTAGCTGGTTTTAACTTTTTATTCCAGTGTGTTGCATGAAAGGGTAAAATAATTTGGCAGAAAATAAACCCCCTTGCTTTCCAGCTGGTCCTCAGATGTTAGAGGGGCTGGGTGCGGCTAGGCTTAGATTCTGAGTGATGCCCAATTTGCCACTATCAGTCCGGTCGCATTCAATATATTGAATAATCTCGATTCCGGATGCACTAATAGTGCACTGCACCTTCAGTCTAATCGTGCTCACGAACTAGCACAGCCACACTGAGGGAGCTGGTCGCATTCAATGAGAGATTTACGATTAGCTACTTAAACAGTGCAGTTTATTAAAGCAACAGATACAGGTTCTTGTGGATTGCCGGTGATAAATACACTGTCTGCAAAAGCACGTGCAAATAATAAGGTATACAACCGCGCAACAAAGTTATGAATAATACAGCCTGGCTTTAAAGTATAAAAGTAAAAAGTAACTCTATATAGAGATTCCTAATTTTCCCGGGGAAGCACTGGGTACAGTGCAAGTCTTACCCAAAGGCGTCCCTATGGGGGGGGAGAAAGGTCCAGCCCGTCGACTGGTCCCAGGAGTCGAGAGTAGTCAGCTGATGGGGTCTTCCTCGGCTCGTCCACGATGATGTCTTCCCCAAAGCCCCCCACTTTTTGGGTCATTTTTATACTATTTTTCACTTTCAAGGTGGAGCTTGAGTGACTCTAGTCATACATACCTTTATTGTTATTGGTGTAAATTTTCCTCGCTTCGCTTTTAAAGGTATATGCCACAAAAAATTCAAAGAGCATGCTCAAAGAGGGGTGGTCTCACTTTGGAGGCGGGTAGCATTGGAGGTGGAGGTGTGTTTTCGTATTAAAATGCATTATAATGAAGCAAAGTTCACACAAAGGACAGCATTTTGTCAAAAGATGACAGACCGTTGGCTCAGGGCAGCAAGTATGCAGCTTATCAGTTTTAAGTACCCCCTAGTTCCCATCTCTGCTGGTGTTGGGACAGAGTTTGGCCGCAGAATCTCCACTCTGCTCCATCCTCCGTCAAGCAATGTTGCCACGGGAACCGCTGTGGAGTGAAATCCTGGCGTACCACGTGCAGCTGCATCTTACCCTGAAAGTCCATTTTTCCTTTATGTGTGAGCAATGCTACATTTTTAAATATAAGTTTAATTTCTAAATCATATTCAGTAATTATCCCACACAGTGTTTATTAATTTTAGGTGCTTTCATTATTTATTACTCCGATTAAAAAGTTAAAACCGCATCCTGGCCATTGGTGATACAGTAACATTATTTATCATATTCTTTCTTTTCCCAGCTCTTGTTCAGATAGTATTCCTATATTTTTTTTATATCTGTAAAGAACCTGATAGTATTCTACAGTAGTAAGTGTATTGCTTGCTTTCCTCTAGAAGTCCTAATTATCCATGCTTGCAAAATGATGTGCAAATCTCTGAAATGTTTTAATTGTGATAAGAGATGGTGACAGTACTGAGGACAACAACCAGTTCTAACTTTAAAAGTCTAAGATGCAATTATTTCACTCACCTTTAGGATATTGAAGAGATTCCTTTAAGTCATGTTTTATACCAGTTGGTTATTTTTTTAGGGGTGTGTGTGATATATCTGTTATTCTTATAGCAGTGATAGTTTGTGGTAAGCCTACTCAACCACTATAGCAACTCAAAAGCAGCAGTCTCTTCTCTCTTCAGATGAGATGTGCTAGAAGAATGGCTAGGTTGTACTTCAGGCTTTGATGTCTAGAATCCTGCCATCACTGGCTGGTGTCCTGTACAGTCCTGTACAGTCCACAATTCAAAGAATGAAGTCATTCAGACAAAAAACGTCCACATTTGAATCCTTGCCCCTGTCTCCTGGCTCTTATTTGCCTGTATGTCAAAGGCCTGGTCCTATCTAATTGTATCGTGACTTCTGTCAACACTTAATTTATTATTGCTTCATCTAGGTACTTGGAAGAATTATAGCAGACCTAAGACTTGAAACTTGTTCATGAGATCATAGGGTAATTCAGGTTGGAAGAGACCTCAAGAGGTCTCTAGTCCAACCTCCTGCTTAAAGGAAGTACAGTTTGAGATCAGACCGAATTGCTCAGAAATTAAAATAGCAACATCTTTCTAAAAACTTGGAGATTTTAAGTTTCTCTGCTTTGTTAGACCTGCAGCTTTGTCACACTTGTCAGTGAAATTTTCTGGGGTTTACAGCATACTCATGGTGAAGTACTGTAATTCTAATATAAAATAACCTTTTTTATTTGGATTCCTCTAATTGCTGTCCTTTTTAGAATAGGAGATTTTAATTGAACTAAATAATATAGCATTGTAGTGGGTTAGCCTTGGCTTAACAGCCAAATGCCCACCCAGCTGCTCACTCGCCACCCCATCCAGCAGGACTGGGGGGGGGAATAGGATGAGACAGACAGGGAGATTGCTTACCACTTCTTGTCATGGCAGAACTTGGGGAAAATCAATTTGTTGCTGATTAAAATAGGTACAGTTAGTGGGAAACAAAAAGACAAACACTAAAACAGCTTGCTTTCCCCATTTCCCCGTCTCAACTTCACATTTTCACTGCAGGTCCCTCTACGCCCAGCTTCCTAGCCCCAAGCAGTGCAGAGTGGGAGAGGTGGGGAATGGGGGGTTCGAGATCAGTCCAAAACACTTAGTCTCTGCCATTCCTTCCTCCTCACACTTTTCCCCCCGCTCCAGTGCGGGTCCTTTCCAGGGCTGTAGTCCTCTGGGAAAAATCTGCTCCAGTGGGGGTCCTCCCTGGAACATGGTTCCTTCAGGAAATGTCCCTCTGCTCCAGCATGGGGTCCTCCATGGGCTGCAGTGTGGATATGTTATCTGCTCTGGAATAACTCCTCCTCCTCAATAGAGTACTGTTGTAATCCAGCTTGCTCTCCTTCCCTCTCCAGCTTCCTCACTCCACTAGCTTCAGAACCAAGTTTTACTTGACAGCAAAACACAAATGTGATTAGCGAGAGTCCTGCTACTTCACAAAACTATACAGCCTCCATCTTGTAGAGGGACAGTTTAACCTAAAGATGTGAGAGATTTATGTCTGCTGAACTTGAAGCAAATATATTTCAAAATGATAGCTGTCCTAAAATATTTCTAATATTAAAAAGCTCAAGTTCATTAGAACTTGTTGAATCTGGAGCTGACTACAATTTGAGTACAACGTTATGAAGTGAGTATCTTTCTCTAGAAACCCTGTTTTTTAAATACATTAAAGGTTTTTAAGTTACATTCTGAAGGTTGGAAACTTTATTTTTAAACCTTTGAAAGCAAGAAATCATTATAAAAACATCTTTTAATTTTAAAGACGACTGCTAAAATAGTGCACTTAATGATTTTAATTTTAGAATTCTATATTTAGTTTTGTCTGTTACCAAAAGAGTCAGATGTCCAGAATAAAATTAATACAAAAGCACGTAATGTTATTTAAAGCTAATTGTAGTTACAGCTTTGCTTTTGAACTTTTCTTCTTAGTTGTTAGGATCTTGAGCTTGACTTTTTATTTTTCCAGTGCAGTATATTTTTCAGTATGAGCCTCTTCAATGTATTTTTAAAATAGACTTTTTTAAAGAAAATGGATAAACAGGGAAAGAATTTAATCTCTAGTATTGTCATGGTTTGAGCCCAGCCGGTAACTCAGAACCACACAGCCACTCGCTCACTCCCCCCCCCCCTTCTTCCTCCCCCCGCTCCCGGAGGGATGGGGAGGAGAATGGGAAGAATGTAACTCCCACGGGTTGAGATAAGAGCAGTCCCGCAACTAAGGTATAATACAAAACCACTACTGCTACCACCAATGATAATAACGATTAGTGAAATAACAAGGGGAGAGGATACAATTGCTCACCACCCGCCGACCGATACCCAGCCCGACCCGAGCAGTGATCCGGGCCTTCCGGGTAACTCCCCCCGGTTTATATACTGGGCATGACGTGCTGTGGTATGGAATACCCCTTTGGCTAGTTTGGGTCAGGTGTCCTGTCTCTGCTTCCGCCCGGCTTCCCATCCTCCCTGGCAAAGCATGAGACTGAGAAAGTCCTTGGTTGGAATAAACATTACTTAGCAACAACTAAAAACATCGGTGTTATCAGTGTTGTTCCCAGGCTGAAAGTTAAAAAACACAGCACTGCACCAGCTACTAAGAAGGAGAAAAATGACTGCTATAGCTGAACCCAGGACAAGTATTTGGTCCATTTTTTTATTTGCAACAAAATCTTTATGATGATGCTTTTCTTGTTGTCTTGACTACAGCAACATTTTTCTGTTCTTGTTTCCTTTGGTCTTAATAATTGGTATTAATGTGCAAACTTATCTTCTGAAAGTTAAATTTTACTTTAAGATTAACATGTTTGGGTAGTTTATTTTGTTCACCTTTCACAATTGTAACTTAAATGTCTCATTAAATTTTACAAAAAGTTTTAATACACCAGTAATTTTTCTGCTGTGCAATCAAACAATTTCCCAATTTCTGCCTTATTTAATGTTGTTGCCAAGAGAAGCTTGCAGATATGGAGAGTCGTCTTTTGACACATGTGAATCATCACTAATTTGCAGATTGAAGTACAGAAAGTGCAGGGGTCAGGGGATTGTTTTAGGGGCTTTTTTTTTCATTCCAAGTGTTCTGGTAGAACTTCTATGCTTTCTCTCAATGACTTACACTCAAGTCATGCTTTATGCATCTTCAGGACTCTCTAGTTACTTTCAAAATAGGTAAACTTGCAAAATTTTGCAAAACAATTGTTAGCTGTTATCAACTGTTTGTGATAGTTCCAGGAAGGGAAAAACCTACATTCACATATAAAGGCAATACTGTCTTCATCTAAGTGCTGCTTTTCTCATAAGAATTTTCCTGTGGAAAACTTACTACTTTATTTTGCATCAAAACTTTTGCTTTATTTTTCAAATTTTTCTTTAGGAACTGGAAAGTATGTGTTCCAGTGTGAACGTTATCACCAAATTCTCATTTGGTAAACTCAGCCTTTCAGTGTTGATAAGGGTTTTCCACTGAATCATTAAAGTTCAAATTGGGTTGCTGAATAATCATACTCATATCTGCAAGAAGTAGTGTGTGGTGTCTGGTTACCAAAAGGGAACAAACATCTTATGTACTAGAGATGGGTTCTGCAAGAATTTTGGAAGTATTTATAGCTTTTTCTCTAGGAATATCTGGCAGTATGTAGAATTTGCAGAGGAAATACTAGGCTTAATCTGATTCCAGCATTACTACTTCTTTATTCAAAATATACAATAATATAGATATCATTAGTGGCTGTAGTACACTCATGCACCTATTATGGGAGAATGATAAGTTGTTAGTCTCTGCATGGAGTTCACAAAATGATTCGCATGGATTCTATGCCACCTAATTATAGATACAAGCTTCTTACATGCTGTGATTCACTAGTATCTCACCCCATTCAACAAGTTAGCTTTCTACCAGTCTTACTTTTCACCCTTTGTTATCACTGCCCAAGCATCTGTGTTAAGAAGTTTATATAAACTGACAGATGCCAAGTCTGATCCTTAACAGACCATGAATAGCTATGCTTAAACTAGATACCAGATTTTGCTTGCTGATCTAGTTTCTTCCACATGACTTAAAGAAGGTATTCTCAAGGTAGCTAGCTCCCCAAGCTTTGTATTATATATACATGTATATGGGCATATATAATGCATACATTCAAAATAAAAAAATCGGCAGCTTTGCAATTGTTACTTGGGGGAAAAAACCAACAAAACTATACTGGTCATTCCATTTATTGGCATGCTGACTATTATCAGCCAATTCATTCTTGCTGCATCAAACGATCATGTAATTTTACAGGAGATAGAGAAAAGGAGAAGAATTGAAGAATCATACAAAAATGCTGTGACAGAACTGAAGAAAAAGTCCCACTTTGGAGGGCCAGACTACGAGGTACAAATTTTGTTTTTCAAATTTTTAAAAATGCTAAGGCCTTCGAAGATCAGTTTGTTTCTTAAAGGAGTGGGGCACTGATACATCCCAAGCATACCAGTCAGATGCCAGCACCTGTAATGAATGCTTGGAGCGATGCAGAGCTACTCCAGCCAATGAGTTGGCTTTATTCGGAGCTCAGCTCAGCTGCCTCTACACAAATGCACATAGTATGGGGAATAAACAAGAGGAATTAGAGATGTGTACACAACTACAGGGATATGACATTCTTGGAATCACAGAAACATGGTGGGATGGCTCCTATGACTGTAGTGTTGGAATAGAAGATTATAGGCTCTTTAGGAAAGACAGGGCAGGCAGATGGGGAGGGGGTGTAGCTATTTATGTCAATGATAGCCTGGAGAGTATGGAACTTTGTCTGGGGACAGTTGATCTGTCAACAGAGAGCTTGTGGGTCAGGGTCAAAGGGAGAATAGTGGCAGGGGGCATTGCTGTGGGGGTCTGCTACAGGCCATGTTGTGGTTTAAGCCCAGCTGGTAACTCAGAACCATGCAGACACTCGCTCACTCCCCCTCTACTTCCCTCCCCTCCTTCTTCCCTCCCCCCTGCTCCCAGAGGGATGGAGAGGAAAATGGAAAGAATGAAATAAGAACAGTCCAGTAACTAAGGTACAATACAAAGCCACTACTGCTACCACCAATAATAATAATGATAAAGGAAATAACAAGGGGAGAGAATATAAAACTAAAAGGTGGAAAAGGAAAAGAAAACAATAAACACAAGTGATGCCCAGTACAATTGCTCACCACCTGCCGACCAATACCCAGCCCAACCCGAGCACAGATCTGGGCATTCCAGGTAACACCCCTCAGTTTCTATACTAGGCATGATGTGCCATGGTATGGAATACCCCTTTGGCTAGTTTGGGTCAGGTATCCTGTCTCTGCTTCCTCCTGGCTTCCCCTCCTCCCTGGCAGAGCATGAGACTGAGAAAGTCCTTGGTCAGAGTACACATTATTTAGCAACAACTAAAACCATCGGTGTTATCAGCGTTGTTCCCAGGCCAAAAGTCAAAAACACAGCACTGCACCAGCTACTAAGAAGGAGAAAAATAACTGTTAAAGCTGAACCCAGGATGGGCTACCAGATCAGGAGCACTGCGTGGATGAAGCCCTTTATAGGCAGATATGAGCAACCTCACGCTCGCAAGCCCTCGTCCTCATGGGGGACTTCAGCCACACTGATATTTGTTGGAGGGATGGTACAGCCCGGCACAAGCAGTCCAGGAGGTTCCTCGATTGCATGGATGACAGCTTCCTCATGCAAGTAATAGAGGAGCTGACAAGAGGTGCCATGCTTGACCTCATGCTCACCAACAGGGAGGGGCTGGTTGGGAATATGATGCTCCAAGGCAGCCTTGGCTGCAGCGATCATTTGATGGTGGAGTTCGAGATCCTCAGGACAGTGAGAAGGGCATGCAGCAAGCTCACTGCCCTGGACTTCAAGAGAGCAGACTTTGGCCTCTTCAGGAACCTTCTTAGTAAGGTTCCATGGGATATAGTCCTAGAGGGCAGGGAGGCCCAAAAATGCTGGCTGATATTCAAGGATCGCCTGCTCCAAGCTCAGGAACGATGCGTCCCAACAAGAAGGAAATGGAGCAAAAAAGCCAGGAGGCCTCCATGGATGGACAAGGAGCTGCTGAGCAAATTCAGAGGGTGAAAAAAGCAGCTTATAGATAGTGGAAGGAAGGACAGGCAGCCTGGGAGGAATACAGGGGTGTTGTCTGGGAAGCTAGAGATCAGGTCAGGAAAGCTAAGGCTCAGTTAGAATTGAGTCTGGCCAGGGATGGCAAGGATAACAGGAAGGGCTTCTATAGATATGTTGCCAACAAAAGAGACTAGGGATTATGTGGGCCCTCTCTGGAAGGAAACAGGAGAACTGGCTACCCTGGATTTGGAGTAGGCTGAGGTTCTCAACGAATTCTTTGCCTCAGTCTTTACTAGTAAGTGCTCTGACCACGCCACTCAAGTCACGAAATACATATGCAGGGACTGTGAGAATGAAGACCTTAGGCCCACTGCAGGAGAGGATCAGGTTCGAGATCATCTAAGGATCATGAATGTGCACAAGTCCATGGGACCTGATGAAATCCATCCACAGGTCCTGAAGGAGCTGGCGAATGAAGTTGCTAAGCCACTATCCATCATATTTGAAAAATCCTGGCAGTCAGGTGAAGTTCCCGATGACTGGAAAAAGGGAAATACAACCCCCATTTTCAAGAAGGGGAAGGTGGAAGACCCAGGGAACTACAGACCAGTCAGTCTCACCTCTGTGCCTGGCAGGATCATTGAGCAGGTCAACAGCTAAATGTCCAATTGGAGATGGGTAACAAGTGGCATCCCTCAGGGGTCAGTGTTGGGACCAATTTTGTCCAACATCTTTGTTGGTGACATGGACAGTGAGATTGAGTGCACCATCAGCAAGTTTGCTGATGTTACCAAACTATGTGGTGTGTTTGACACCCTGGAGGGAAGGGATGCCATCCAGAGGGACCTGGACACACTTGAGAGGTGGGCCAATGCCAACCTCATTAAGTTCAAAGTGAAATGCAAGGTCCTACACCTGGGTCGGGGCAATCCCAGGCACAGCTATTGGTTAGGTGGAGAAGAGATTCAGAGCAGCCCTGTGGAGGAGGACTTGGGGGTGTTGGTTGATGAAAAGCTTAACATGAGCCGGCAGTGTGTGCTTGCAGCCCAGAAAACCAACCGTATCGTGGGCTGCATCAAAAGAAGCGTAACCAGCAGGTCAAAGGAGGTGATCCTGCCCCTCTACTCTGCTCTTGTGAGACCTCACTTGGAGTGCTGTGTACAGTTCTGGTGTCCTCAACATAAAAAGGACATGGAGCTGTTGGAGCAAGTCCAGAGGAGGCCACAAAAATGATAAGGGGGCTTGAGCACCTCCCATAAGAAGACAGGCTGAGAAAGTTGGGGCTGTTCAGCCTGCAGAAGAGAAGGCTGCATGGAGACCTCATAGCAGCCTTCCAGTACCTGAAGGGGGCCTACAAGCATGCTGGAGAGGGACTTTTCATCAGGGACTGTAGCGAAAGGACAAGGGGTAATGGCTTCAAACTTAAACAGGGTAAGTTCAGGTTGGATATAACGAAGAAGTTCTTTACAGTGAGGGTGGTGAGGCACTGGCACAGGCTGCCCAGAGAAGCTGTGGATGCCCCATCCCTGGCGGTGTTCAAGGCCATGTTGGACAGTGCCTTGGATGACATGGTCTAGTGTGAGGTGTCCCTGCCCATGGCAGGGGGGTTGGAACTGGATGATCTTAAGGTCCTTTCCAACCCTAACCATTCTATGATTCTGTGATTGATTGGACAGAGTGTGTGTGTGGGTAAATCAATTTCTTTGTCTGTGGAAGCATGTTCATGCTGCTTTTTATGCCTTGTTAACTGAAACTGAATGAAGAATCAGAGAATAGAAGTCTGTCTTCACCTCAGGTTACCTTATTCTGCTTTTGTCTAAAATACTTTGCCTACAGATGTTTCTGCTGACTTTTTATTATTATTTTAGTATTTTAAAAGAAAAAGATAGATGGAAAGTTGAACTTTTTCTACCTGGTTATGAATCCAGCTGCTTCTCCCAGATATCCTAGTTGTAAAGTAGGTTTTTGAAATTTGCCAGACCAGTTTGTTTTACAATACAATAAAAGCAGTAAACCTAGTTTTCTTAAATTGCCATTTTACTTAGCGGACACAAGTTTTTAATAGTTGACTCAACTCTACCTGCTGTTTGTTGTTAAACAGTTCTTTCCAAGAAGTTTCAATAGTGATCCCCAGGATTTTGTCTTGTCTTGTTGTGCTTTGAGCACATATCTGAAATGCACCCTAAAGCACTGGAATACTTGGAAGGCATCTAACTACACAATTATGTTAATATGTTTACTTCACTGACACACTGTAAACATTTTTAAGAGAAGATATATGTTAATTAAAACCCAAATCTGGTATCAAAACATATTGACACTGTTACTCAGTCTTCAGTTTCCTGTTTTTTTGCTTTCTTTGTAGAACTATGCCTAAATTGTAATTAAAGGAAGTAACTTCCTTCAACAAGTAGGGTTTTCAGATGAATTGTAATATAAGAATATTGGTGAAAATATTTGAGGTCTATGGAAGAAATTTCCTTCTGCCTGTTTTATGCATGATATGTAAATATATATTTCTAATATTAAGCTGAAGTGGGGCTTTCGTGTCTCCAAAATTTTGAACTAGTTTTGTTTCTTATGTTCTAGGAGGGTCCTAATAGTCTGATTAATGAAGAAGAATTCTTTGATGCTGTTGAAGCTGCTCTCGATAGACAGGATAAAATGGAAGAACAGGTATTAATACTTGAAAAATGTGTTAACGATGAGCACTTCATGGAAGACTTCTGTGACTTATTCAGTCCTGGGGTCCATCTCTTGAAACTCTAGATATTTTATACTAACACAAGTGGAATTCTCTAATATTTATACAGTTAAATATCATTGCTTAACACTAATATTGAGAAAGCGACTTCACAACTTGCATAGAAAAGGATAGTATAAGTGTTAAGCTAATTGAATGTCTCTGGTTTCTAATGCCTAAATAAGTGTATTAGTCCCATATAAAACTTATCATTATATGTAACTCATGCCCTGTGCAAATAAGAATATCAAATACTGCAGGTATTTTTCAAAACCTAATTATTGCTCTGAAGTTTCTTTTGACTGTACCACTATGTGAAATAGGAAAGACATAGTTCTGTTGGTGTTTGTTTTTATTAAAAAATTGTGTAGGCTCTGGCTATTTCTCTAACTCATTTCTTGAATATAATTCAGTGACAAGGATCAAAAAGGGATAAGATGCATGTGACGAAATGTATAGAATATGAGAAAATATAAGTAGTGTATAAAATGAGAGGGAATATGATTCGTAGAACTCGTTAGGAACTCATCAACAAAGTTTTAAGTTGACAAGCAGGTATTCTTTATTGCGGCACTGGAGAACACGGGGGATAGCTCCTCCTAGCGTGTTCTGTCCGAGCATGAACCAAACCGTGATTATATTGTCGTTAGTCATACATATTCATTATATTGTATTCATATTCATGAAGTTGTTTATATATGACATCACATTCCTAGAACATTCTTCCCGCATGCGCACTTTATTATGGTAGTGGTCTTTGGGACCTTTGGTGGTCGTTTCTTCTTCATCTTCCTCTTCATCACCTTATCTTTTCCTTGAATTCTTGTTCTGGTAGTCTTTGAGGTCTGCGCAGTAGATAAGTGCTTATGCCAGTTTAATTAGTTTGGTAACACTGCTGACATAAGTGAGTGATTTCTTCTCGTCCTTCTACTTATCAGTTAACTTAGCTACAGCACATCCTGAACATCCGCTAATTTCAGACACTCTTTATCTACAGACCTGTTTTGCTTACAATAAATTTTATCTGAAAGTCATAAGGTTCTAAAACTATGTCAGCTACAACAATTTATCTTATACAAGGATCCTTATTATGTTCTTTTGGTTGGGCTTTTTAGGTTTGGAAAGTTTTGTTGTTATGTGCAAAGCCGCCAAGCTTAAAGTTACTTAGAACTGAATTTTCTTGTTTGCAAAGGATTATATTTCATTTTGTACTTCCTTGTCTCAGAATACAAAGTAGTGCCTCCTTTGTCTTAAAAGGTTTTAGGCTTATGAATATAGTGAATACAGTTACTTGCTTAAGAATTATAAGACTTTCTAGTGGACATATAGTACCCAACAGAGTTTTATCCGTGTTGGGGTCTCTTAGTGGAAAGTAAAAGTTTTGAGTGACTGTTGTACTACTACATGGATGCAACATCCTTAATGCTGCTAATCTATTTTGCTTAACCTGGAAATACACCTTGAAGTATAGACAAATGGGTAATTCAGTCTCCAGGCCCATTCACTTCCTGAGAACTCCAGCAGGATGACAACTTCATATCTGTCATGGACAGCATTAGTTGTTGTAGCCATTATATAGATTGAGGATGCCTCACTTGGTTTCATAGTCCACCCAGTAGCAGCTGACTACCAATAATTAAACCTATTTTATTGCAGTCCCAAAGTGAGAAGGCCAGATTACACTGGCCAACATCCTTACCTTCTGGAGATGCATATTCTGCTGTGGGGGCTCATAGATTTGTCCAAAAGGTAAGATATTTCTCATTATCTGCTCTGAATAATGGGCTGTATTCTATTTCTATATAATATTTTCTATGGATAGGTAAGATTGATTTTTTTTTTTTTTTTTTTTTTTTAAATTAATTTCTTTAGGTGTTTCTAGTATTACTTTCAATGGTTTACTCATTTTCAATTGAAGTAGCCGGAATTGGAGAAGGACTGTTTTCTGTCTTGGCTAAAAAAAAAGTACTGATTTCAGTATCTATTTAGAATATGCTAGACTTGTATCAAGCTTGTCAGTTAAGGATTATATTAAAGGAGAAAAAAACCCCAAACTGAACTTGCTAACCTTAGTGTTTTTAAGATACTGTCATGGATTAAACCCAGCCAGTAACTAAGTACCATGCAACCACTTGCTCACAACCCCCTTATCTCCCCCCCCAGGTGGAATGGGGAGGAGAATCAAAAGAATGTAAAACCCACAGGTTGAGATGAGAACAGTTTAATAACTAAAATAAAGTACAAAATAATAATAAGGGAAATAACAAGGAGAGAGATATAAAACTGAAAGGGGAAAGGAAAAAAAAACAATAAACCCAAGTGATGCCCAATACAATTGCTCACCACCTGCTGACCGATACCTAGCCCAACCCAGCAGCGATTGGTCCCTTCCAGGTAACTCCCCCCAGTTTATATACTGGGCATGACGTGCTGTGGTATGGAATACCCCTTTGGCTAGTTTGGGTCAGGTGTCCTGTCTCTGCTTCCTCCTGGCTTCCTGTGCAGAGCATGAGAGACTGAAAAGTCCTTGATCAGGGTAAGCATTGCTTAACAACAACTAAAAACATCGGTGTGTTATCAGCATTATTTTCAGACTAAGCCAAAACACAGCACTGCACCAGCTACTAGGAAGAAAATTTACTCTATCCCAGCCAAAACCAGGACAGATACTCTCACCCAAATTCATTTAATTTATTAAAAAACAAAACCAAAACCAGTCTTGCATTAGGATCAGTTGACTTTGTTTAGTGTTTTTTAGTGAAAACACTCTATGCTCTTCTTAGGGCTACACTGGACACATATTACATAATGGGTGCATGAAATCAGCATTCACTACTGTGCTTGCTGCTTATGTTGCTTTTGATTTCCTTCATTATCTTGTACTCACAAGTTGGTACTGAATGTTCTGTTATGCCTTTGCTTTGATTACTTGGTTTTTTCTTTGTCTGTCTGGTAGCCCTATAGTTGCTCTTCCTCCATGTCTTCCATTAATCTAGTCAGTGCCTTGGATGTTCACAGATTCAGCACCCAGGTACTGTATTACTGTGTAGAGTGGGGGTTGCATATCTTTGCTGTGTTTCATCCTCTTCTCTAGAACCTGGATTTTTTTGTTACGTCACTGCTAGCATTAAACTAGTATGTTGAGACAAAAAGTAAGTTCTCTATTCCTGTACTAAGTAGTTGTCTTTTTGAGGATTTCTATTTGATTCAATTACTTTTTTTTCTTCCTGGTCTGAAGCGTATTGCCCAAAGGGTACATTGTACAAACAAAATTACTTCTTCAAATTAAAAGTAAATAACGTCTTTCAATTCTATATCATATTAGAAAAATTTCATTAAGTATTCTTTAATTTTGCTCTATACTTGTACTACTTCCTAAGTTATGTTTTATATGTTATAAAGCCTAGTGTGCATAGAAAATACTTTTGTAAGTAAGTTGTGCAAAAACCACTTATAGGTTCAGGCTATTAATCTTGTGATTGTACACCTCTTAGACTAATCTGTATGTTTGTCAATTGACTAACCTTTGCTTGCAGTGCTTTTCCTTTTTAAAAAAGGTATTTCTAGTAATTCAGGAAAATTGTGTCATTTACATGGACTTATTTTCTGTGATGAGTTCTAGTAGTCGCTGACCTTTTAGGCTGAAAAACTATTGTTTCCATCACTTGTAAACATTACACAACAATGGATACTTTATATTTTTATTTGTGGGGGAGTGGGATTTGGAAACTGGGGGGACAGACACAAAAGAAACAGAATAGAACTGTAGATTTAAAATAAAAATCCATTTCCTGTCCCACCACCCATTTTTATGCATGTTATTTGGAAAAAAAAAAAAAGTGTTCACATAGCTTGATAAAAATGTATCAAATATTTGGCCTTTAAGAAAAACACACAACTGTCTAGCTAAGTAATTTTTAAATGAGCATTTTATAATAGTGGAGCCTCTGCATCACTGTAATTTTTTGGAATGTAAGCACTTCTGTTCATTTTTTCTAGCAGGCAACTGTGCAAAGATGCTAATGAAACAAAATAGGCATGCTTTGCTTATGCCTGTTTCTTTCACTGCTGTTTCAATATGACTTTTGATATGCATTCACATTTTTAGAGCTTGTCTGTCTCTCCTTCTTTGTTCAGCTTTTTAAATGCCGTTCAGTGAATATTGGCTTTCAAGTTTTCCAACACATTGTAATTCTATTTGGAGATACCTGAAGTAATTTCCTATATACTGAAATAAAACTGTCTTAGGTTGAAATAGTGAGTTTTGACAGTTTAGAGGTGCAAAGGAAGGATAGGGAAGTACCCATAAAGAATGAAGTTGGAAGTTGAGTGTCGTGGTTTAAGCCCAGCTGGTAACTCAGAACCACACAGCCGCTCGCTCACTCCTCAACTTCTTCCTCCCCCCTCTCCCAGAGGGATGGGGAGGAGATTCGAAAGAATGTATCTCCCACGGGTTGAGATAAGAACAGTCCAGTAACTAAGGTATAATACAAAACCACTACTGCTACTCCCAATAATAATAATGATAAGGGAAATAACGAGGGGAGAGGATACAATTGCTCACCACCCGCTGACCGATACCCAGCCTGACCCGAGCAGCGATCTGGGCCTTCCGGGTAACTCCCCCCAGTTCCTATACTGGGCATGACGTACCATGGTATGGAATACCCCTTTGGCCAGTTTGAGTTAGGTGTCCTGTCTGCTTCCTCCCAGCTTCCCCTCCTCCCTGGCAGAGCATGAGACTGAGAAAGTCCTTGGTCGGAGTAAACATTACTTAGCAACAACTAAAACCATCGGTGTTATCAGCGTTGTTCCCAGGCTGAAAGTCAAAACCATAGCACTGCACCAGCTACTAAGAAGGAGAAAAATGACTGCTATAGCTGAACCCAGGACATTGAGTCAAGATTTTGGCTTTTGCTTTCAAAGGCCAGAAGTATCTGTTTGTTCTTGACTTGTGATAGAAGGCTCTGTTGTCGAAGTTCAGCTCCTGCACAGGATTTGAAGTATTGACTTGTGGCTTCCTATACTGTACCAGTCCCCTGTCCAAGAGGATGGAAGAAATTATTTTAAAATGTGTATTATTTTCCTTTATAGGTGGAAGAGATGGTACAAAACCATATGACATACTCCTTGCAAGATGTAGGAGGAGATGCCAATTGGCAGCTAGTGGTAGAAGAAGGAGAAATGAAGGTAAGCATTCGTGGTTTTCCTTAATTGATAAGAGATGATATGCTGTAAAGACAGATATTTTTATTCTCTTTGAATACTATCACACAGGAAGTTATGCTGTTAAAATGTCTCTCTGAGAATAGAGAACTAGAGTCCACAAGAGCTGCAGCTTCTAATATATTTTTTCATGCAAAATTTTATGCAAATCTTGCAATAGCTTTGTCTATTCAGATTCCTTTCTTATTTTCTCCTACTTAAAACTTGGTATCAAAATGGTGTGTAAATTCAATGTATGAAAATGTTATATGGTAGCAAGTTACCATTGGCTACTCCACTGTGCTTGTATGCATTCTTGTGCATGGTGATAAATAAGGTAGCTTAATAATTTTTGGAGTAGAGACTCAAAATACTGGTATTTTAATGTGAAGTACCATGCAAGAACATCTGCATTGGTAGTTACCAGAGAACACTGACATAGCAAATTATTCATGTGTTAGTGTTCCAGGGATCGAAGGATTCCGGGTGGAGAAGGACATAAGCCACGCGCACACACACACACACACACACCAAACTGCTAGAAAGTTTATTACAAGATCCAGAATAGATATAAAATCCAGAGATATAACAAGCCAGAAAGAAAGATAACTAAAGGCTACCAAAGAATAGGTTAGGCACAGATTCTTACCGACCCACACACACTTATACAATGACCAAGAGGCCAGCTCCGAGGTGCATCGTGAAGAGATGGGGTGGCAGGCACTACTTTAGTGGGCGTCCCCGCAGAGGCAACGTCTACCTTGGTGGTAGTTGGATCCGCCTCCTCGATCTCTCCCAAAGCCTGGGCTTTTTATATGCCAAAAGTGCAGACTCATCCTGACGCAGGGGGCCAACCTGTGTCAGGAGGAGTGGCCTTGCCAGCTCTTTGCCATGCACACTCATTCTAGATGATCGGGGTGGTCCACCACGGACCAATTTCACAGTGTGAGACCCATCTAACACAGTTAGTCTTCTAGGTAAGTTTTTATCAAAGCTGAAGAAACTTTAAACAATTAAAACATGCATCAGTAAAGAGGATCACTACTAGTGCCTCCAGGAAAAAGCAGCGGGTCATAGTAGTAGGTGACTCTACTTTGAAGGGCATAGAGGCACCCATTTGTCGGCCTGACCCAGTCTCGAAAGAGATGTGTTGCCTACCAGGGGCTCAGATCAGGGATGTTGCTGAGAGGCTGCCTGGTCTAGTAAGTTTCGCTGACTATTACCCCCTTCTAGTGGTCCATGTGGGTGCTTAGTGATATAGACAGCAGTAGCCTGGAGAACATTAAGGATGACTACAGAGCCCTGGGAGAGGTGGTTAGGGGCTCTGGAGCTCAGATAATTTTTTCATCAATACTCCAGGTCAAAGGGGAGGACCTTGAAAAGGCCGGGCAAATTTGGCAGGTTAATAAATGGTTAGAACGGTGGTGCCAGGGTCAGGGGTTTGGTTATTTAGAACATGGGACTCAATTTGGGAGGCCAGGTCTACTGGAGGCTGGTGGAGCTTGTCTGACAAAGAAGGGGAAGAGCTGCTTTGATAGGAGACTTGCCAGGCTGGTCAAGAAAGCTTTAAACTAGATGTGTTGGGGGAGGGGGTCATCGATCCGTCCCAACACTCCCAGTCAGATGCCAGCACCTGTAATAAATGCTTGGAGCGATGCAGAGAGATTTCAGCTGCTCCAGCCAATGAGGCTTCATCCGGAGCTTGGCTCAGATGCCTCTATACAAATGCACATAGAATGAGGAATAAACAAGAGGAATTGGAGATGTCTGCATGGCTATGGGGATATGATATCATTGGCATCACAGAAACATGGTGGGATGGCTCCTATGACTGGAGTGTTGGAATGGAAGGTTATAGGCTCTTTAGGAAATACAAGCCAGGCAGACGGGGAGGGGGACTTGCTATTTATGTCAATGATAGGCTGGAGAGTATGGAACTCTGTCTGGGGACAGGTGATCAGTCAACATAGAGCTTGTGGGTCAGGGTCAAAGGGAGAATAGCGATGGGGGATATTACTGTGGGGATCTGTTACAGACTGCCTGATCAGGAGGACTCTGTGGATGAGGCACTCTATAGACAGATAAGAGAAGCCTCATGCTCACAGGCGTCCTCATGGGGGACTTCAACCATCCTGATATCTATTGGAGGGACGGTACGGCCTGGCGCAAGCAATCCAGGAGGTTCCTCGATTGCGTGGAAGACAACTTCCTCTTGCAAGTAATAGAGGAGCCGACAGGGAGAGGTGCCATGCTTGACCTTGTGCTCACCAACAGGGAGGGGCTGGTTGGGAATATGATGCTCCAAGGCAGCCTTGGCTGTAGTGATCACGAGATGGTTGAGTTTGAGATCCTCAGGACAGTGAGAAGAGCATGCAGCAAGCTCATTGCCCTGGACTTCAAGAGAGCAGACTTTGGCCTCTTCAGGAACCTTAGTAAAGTTCCATGGGACAAAGCCCTAGAGGGCAGGGAGGCCCAGGACTGCTGGCAGATATTCAAGCATCACCTGCTCCAAGCTCAGGAGTGTTGCGTCCTGACTAGAAGGAAGTGCGGCAGGAAGGTCAGGAGACCTCCATGGATGGATAAGGAGCTGCTGAGGAAACTTAGAGGGAAAAAAGAAGCTTATAAAAGGTGGAAGCGAGGACAGGCGGCCTGGAAGGAATACAGGGATATTGTCCAGGAAGCTAGGGACCAGATCGGGAAAGCTAAGGCCCAGTTAGAATTAAATCTGGCAAGGGATGTGAAAGATAACAGGAAGGGCTTCTATGGGTATGTAGCAAATAAAAGACAGATTAGGGACAACGTGGGCCCTCTCCGGAAGGAAACAGGAGAACTGGCTACCCTGGATTTGGAGAAGGCTGAAGTTCTCAATGACTTCTTTCCCTCAGTCTTCACTGGCAAATGCTCTGACCACACCTCCCAAGTCTTGGAAGGCAGATCAAGGGACTTTGAAAATGAAGACCTTAGGCCCACTGTAGGAGAGGATCAGGTTCGAGATCATATTAAGAACCTGAACGTGCACAAGGCCATGGGACCTGATGAAATCCATCCGTGGGTCCTGAAGGAGTGTCGTGGTTTGAGCCCAGCTGGTAACTCAGAACCACACAGCTGCTCGCTCACTCCCCCCCTTCTTCCTCCCCTCGCTCCGGGAGGGATGGGGAGGAGAACCGGAAGAATGTAACTCCCATGGGTTGAGATAAGAGCAGTCCCGCAACTAAGGTATAATAAAAAACCACTACTGCTACCACCAATGATAATAATGATTAGTGAAATAACAAGGGGAGAAGATACAATTGCTCACCACACGCCGACCGATACCCAGCCCGACCCGAGCAGTGATCTGGGCCTTCCGGGTAACTCCCCCCAGTTTATATACTGGGCATGACGTGCTGTGGTATGGAATACCCCTTTGGCTAGTTTGGGTCAGGTGTCCTGTCTCTGTTTCCTCCCGGCTTCCCCTCCTCCCTGGCAAAGCATGAGACTGAGAAAGTCCTTGATCAGAATAAACATTACTTAGCAACAACTAAAAACATCGGTGTTATCAGCGTTGTTCCCAGGCTGAAAGTTAAAAAACACAGCACTGCACCAGCTACTAAGAAGGAGAAAAATGACTGCTATAGCTGAACCCAGGACAGTATCCACCCCTTATTCCATACCATTCACGTCATGCTCAGATCCCACATCTCTCAACACACCATCGCCCCTGTCCCATATATACACATATATATACGCCCACACCCACACACAGAGAAAGATATCATTCCCTAGTCCATGGACCAATCCCTGTAAAATTGCTGAATTCATCCAGTCCATGATGTCAGGCTCCATCTCTTGTAATAGTCTTTCAGGGCAGGAGGGACGGTGTGTAGTGTTGGGTTGTTGCCTGCTGATGATACCGCCAAACTCGTCTGGTCACTGCTGAGCTCATCTGGTTTCCTCAAAATTCATTCTTTGTTGAGGTGATGATCAGAGGGAAGTCAGGGTCAATTGCTGGCGACCTGAAGACATCTAGCTGGTGGGCTATAAAAGTGTTACAGAGCAGGTAACAGCATGCAATTGAGTTCATTGGCTGTTTTCCCCCAAAATCAAATCCCCTTGAGGTACACATCGGACTTCCCCATCTTCCCGCATTACCCACCAAGTATATCCAGGTCCCTGAGCAAAAGCAACCCCACGAGTGGGTTTGCCTTTACCTGAAGCAGGAATAACCCAGACTGTCTTCCCCAACAAATTCTTTATGTGCACCACAGGAACTTTATCCCCCTCTACAGGACGTAAAAGTTCTGATTGGGCTGGGCCAGCCCTGTTGGCAGATCCCCTAGTGTTGACCAACCAGGTGGCTTCTGGCAAATGTGTATCCCAGTGTTTGCAAGTCCCACCACCCATTGCTCTCAGAGTAGTTTTTAACAGCCCATTGTACCATTCGATTTTCCCAGAGGCTGGTGCATGGTAGGGGATGTGATATACCCACTCAATGCCATGCTCTTTGGCCCAAGTGTCTATAAGGTTGTTCTGGAAATGAGTCCCATTGTCTGACTCAGTTCTCTCTGGGGTGCCGTGTCACCGCAAAACTTGTTTCTCAAGGCCCAGGATAGTGTTCCGGGCAGTGGCGTGGGGCACAGCGTATGTTTCCAGCCATCCGGTGGTTGCTTCCACCATGGTAAGCACATAGCGCTTGCCTTGGCGGGTTGGTGGGAGTGTGATATAGTCAAACTGCCAGGCCTCCCCATACTTGTACTTCAGCCATCGTCCTCCATACCAGAGAGGCTTTATCTGTTTGGCTTGCTTAATTGCAGCCCATGTTTCACATTTGTGAATAACCTGGACAATAGTGTCCATTGTTAAGTCCACCCCTTGATCACGAGCCCATCTATATGTTGCATCTCTGCCTTGATGGCCTGAGGGGTCATGGGCCCACCGGGCTAAAAATAATTCACCCTTATGTTGCCAATCTAAGTCCATCTGAGCCACTTCAATCTTAGCAGCTTTATCCACTTGCTGGTTGTTCTGGTGTTCCTCAGTGGCCCGACTCTTGGGTACATGAGCGTCTACGTGGCGTACCTTCACCACCAGGTTCTGCACGTGGGCAGTGATATCTTGCCACAGTGCAGCAGCCCAGATGGGTTTACTTCTGCGTTGCCAGTTGCTCTGCTTCCATTGCTGCAACCACCCCCACAGGGCATTTGCCCCCATCCATGAGTCAGTATAGAGAGAAAGTACTGGCCATTTTTCTTCGTTCAGCCATGATTGTCTACTGTTAGTCTCCACTCTCCATTAGACTTTTGCACTGGCTATATGGGGCTGTTAAAGGGTGAGCGGGTCCTCCTGATCACTCCTTGGCTCTCCAGTCTACGGATCAGCTTATGGATGGGAATCAAGGAGTCTCGGTTGGTGCGATATTGCCGCTGGTGCACTGTTGTGGTTGTAGTTGGCACTTGTTGTTCTTCGACCTTCAGGAACCCCAGAAGAGAAGGATCCTCTGAGAGACCAGGCAAGGTGGACAACTGCTTAATTTCCTCTGTCTCCAAGGCAGCTATACCAAAAGCCCATCGATACCCTTTTGGGTCTTTGAAGTACCCTCTCCTGAGATAGTCTATGCCAAGGATGCATGGAGCCCCTGGACCAGTCACAATGGGGTGCTTTTGCCACTTCCTCCCAGTCAGGCTGATTTCAGCCTCCAGTACAGTCAACTCATGGGATCCTCCTGTCACTCCAGAAATAGAAATGGGTTTCACCCCTTGATTCCTTGATGCCATCAGAGTACACTGTGCACCGGTATCTCCTAGAGCCTTATACTTCTGTGGGACTCGTGCCAGGCCATCTGATCCACACAGTCCAGTAAGCCCGATTATCCCTCTCCTCCACCTGGCTGGAGGCAGGCCCCCTCTAATAGTGATCACAAGATTGTCCACTTATGTCTTGTAGAAAGGGTTTAGAATTCCTTATCACAGGAGCTGGAGTAAAATCAGCTCTTCCACTCCATCTGGGAAACTGCTCACCAGAGACTGGAGCAGCAGCTTTCCTGGGAGGATCATCCTTGACTATTGTTCTCCTTTTCAGTTCACGCACCCGTTGCTCCAGAACTGAGGTAGGTTTTCCATCCCACTTTCTCGTGTCTTCTCCGTGATCCCACAGGTAAAACCATAGGGTGGCCCGTGGCGTGTACCTCCTATATTTTCTTTCTTGAGCAGTAGGGGGCCTTCTTTTAATAGCTGAGACATGGGTTGGTACGCGTGGGGAGCTGGATAGATCGGATAAATCGTCTCTCAATTGTTTGAACTCCTGGGACAGTTTTTCCACAGCTGAAATGATGGAAGGGGTGAGATTGTCTTCGAACTCTCGGAGTTGGCGAATCAGGCAATCCACTGTTGGTGATATTCCGTCATTCCAGGTCATTGATGCCAATGTGTGGGCATATGATGATGGAGTACTCCGTGTAAGTTTCCGCCTCATGGATCGTGTACATTTGACTTCATCTGGATCTACGGATGTGTTCCTGGCATCCGGCCTACGATAGATCATCTCTAGAATGGCTGATTCCCTCAGGGACTGGATGCCTTTCTCTGTCGTGGTCCAATTGGCTGAGCGACTTGTAATATCGTCTTTGTAGGGAAACCTTTCCTTCACAGCTGTCTGGAGCCACCTCCAAAGGCTGAGGGCTCACTTCTTTCTTGCAGTCGCTTTGTCAATTCCTCCTTCCCTAGCAAGTGATCCCAGCTGCTTGGCTTCCCTACCTTCTAGTTCATGACCGTCGGCCCCATTGTCCCAGCATCGGAGCAACCAGGTGACAATGTGCTCCCCTGGAAGACGGGTGAAATCTTTTCGCATATTCCGCAGCTCGGTCGAGGTCTGGGGTCGAGAAGTCACCTCTTCTTCTTCTTCCTCTTCCTCTGATCCACGTAGTAGTAACTCTTGTTCTGATGCTGTTCCGTGTTGTAATGGCATTGGGTCTTCATCTTTCTTCGCTTCGCGGGTTGCTCTTTGTGCCTCTCATTTGCTTTTGCTTACAGGGGCAACAGACATTGTCACAAACTGGCCATTTGGTTTAGCTGCAGTGTTTGTCACTGTGGTTGGAGCGACTGCAGAGTCTGCCACTAGGATTGGAGTGGTTGCAATGTCTATTGCTGGGGTTGCTGCAGCTGTTGTACTTGGGAGTTGAGTAATACCAACAGCTGCATTGTCTGTTGCTGTTGGGGTTTGAGTAGCTGCTGTGCTTGTCACTGGGGTTGGTGTAGCTACTGTATTTGAAGTAGCTGTTTTGTCTGTTGTGGTCAGGGTTTGAGTAGCTGCTGTGCTTGTAGTTGGCATAGCTGCATTGTCTGTTGCTTTGCCATCAGATCCAGAGACGTTTTTTTCCCTTTGAAGGTGCTGGATAGTGTTGAGCAGGGCTCTGTAGGCATAGGCCAAGCCCCAGCATGTTGCAGCAAGTTGTCCCTCTCTGGTATAAACAGAACGACAGCACACCTCGTTTAAGTGTTTTACTAGTTTTTCTGGATGTTGCACTTGTTCAGGGGTGAAGTTCCAAAGCACTGGAGGGGCCCACTGGCCTAGATACTTGCCCATACTATCCCACACACCCTGCCACTCATGGCTGTCCAGCCTCGGGGAAAATCTCTTGGTGGTCCTCCTATATCGTCGTCTAACCCTAGACCACATTTGAACCCAATAATGCTTAACTTTCGAGATTAAACGAAATAGGATGTCCTCAGGGTGGGATGGCCGTGGGTAAAACACACTCCGTATGTGTGCCACCATGCTGATCCCCAGCACAATCAGCAGGCAGGTTTCAAGGGTATTCAAAGGCCATCCAAAACCTTCAGAACTCTCAACTGCTCTTGCAAAAAGGCTGGTGGGGGAATGGGAGGTGTAAGGGAATGCCTCCTTCCTAGGTTGACCCCCCCGAGGAGAAAAAAAAATATATGCAATTGCTAAAATATTTCATTATATACCTCCCAAATTATAGAGGTGATGGCCACGCTGGAAGCACAAACCAGACCAGTTTCATGATCAATGATTCTATTGTATTGCAAGTCATTACCATGAAGTACAGTGAAACAAGAACCTTAGCCCAGGCCCCCCAGCCGATAAACACTAAAAGAGCAAGTACTGGCTGTAAGTAAGGTACGACATGCTGAAACTCTGAGATCAAGCGCAACAAGTCTGAGAGCCAAATGTTCACCATTGTGACGAGTAGTAACAATGAATGCTTATCACAAATACAGTTAGACATGCTTTGGTCAGATCTGTCGTTATCTCAACCCTTCGTGCCCCACGTTGGGCACCTCAAAGAACTGTCGTGGTTTGAGCCCAGCCGGTAACTCAGAACCACACAGCCGCTCGCTCACTCCCCCCCTTCTTCCTCCCCCCACTCCTGGAGGGATGAGGAGGAGAATCGGAAGAACGTAACTCCCACGGGTTGAGTTAAGAGCAGTCCCACAACTAAGGTATAATACAGAACCACTACTGCTACCACCAGTGATAATAATGATTAGTGAAATAACAAGGGGAGAGGATACAATTGCTCACCACCCGCCGACCGATACCCAGCCTGACCCGAGCAGTGATCTGGGCCTTCCGGGTAACTCCCCCCGGTTTATATACTGGGCATGACGTGCTGTGGTATGGAATACCCCTTTGGCCAGTTTGGGTCAGGTGTCCTGTCTCTGTTTCCTCCCGGCTTCCCCTCCTCCCTGGCAAAGCATGAGACTGAGAAAGTCCTTGATCGGAATAAACATTACTTAGCAACAACTAAAAACACCAGTGTTATCAGTGTTGTTCCCAGGCTGAAAGTTAAAAAACACAGCACTGCACCAGCTACTAAGAAGGAGAAAAATGACTGCTATAGCTGAACCCAGGACAAGGAGCTGGCAAATGAAGTTGCTACGCCACTGTCCATCATATTTGAAAAATCATGGCAGTCAGGTGAAGTTCCTGATGACTGCAAGAAGGGTAATATAATCCCCATTTTCAAGAAGGGAAAATAGAAGACCCAGGGAACTACAGACCAGTCACCGTCACCTCTGTGCCTGGCAAAATCTTGGAGCATATTCTCCTGGAAAGCATGCTTAGGCATATGAAAAACAATGAGGTGGTTGGTGACAGCCAACATGGCTTCACAAAGGTCAAATCCTGCCTGACTAATTTGGTGGCCTTCTATGATGGGGCTACAGAACTGATGGATAGGGGCAAAGCAGCTGATGTTATCTACCTGGGCTTGTGCAAATCGTTCAACACTGTCCCTCACGACATCCTTCTCTCTAAACTGGGGAGACATCAATTTGATAGATGGACCATCTGGTGGATAAAGAATTGTCTGGATAGCCGCACGCAGATTTGTGGTCAACAGCTCAATGTCCAGTTGGAAAACATTAACAAGTGGTGTCCCTCAGGGATCGGTGTCAGGACCGGTCCTGTTCAACATCTTTGTTGGTGACTTGGACAGTGGGATTGATGTGCCCTCAGCAAGTTTGCCAATGACACCAAGTTGTGTGGTTCGGTCAATACACTGGAGGGAAGGGATGCCATCCAGAGGGACCCTGATAGGCTTGTGAGGTGGGCTGATGCCAACCTTATGAAGTTCAACCAAGGGAAATGCAAGGTTCTACACCTGTGTTGGGGCCATCCCAGGCACAGCTACAGGTTGGGCGGAGAAATGGTGCAGAACAGCCCTGCAGAGAAGGACTTGGGGGTGTTGGTTGATGAGAAGCTTAACATGAGCTGGCAGTGTGCACTCGCAGCCCAGAAAGCCAACCGTATCCTGGGCTGCATCAAAAGAAGCGTGACCAGCAGGTCAAAGGAGGTGATCCTGCCCCTCTACTCTGCTTCATGAGACCTCACTTGGAGTATTGTGTACAGTTCTGGTGTCCTCAACATAAGAAGGACACGGAGCTGTTGGAGCAAGTCCAGAGGAAGGCCACGAGGATGATAAGGGGGCTGGAGCACCTCCCGTATGAAGACAGGCTGAGAAAGTTGAGGCTGTTCAGCCTGGAGAAGGGAAGGCTGTGTGGAGACCTCATAGCAGCC